>NW_021324227.1:0-356 GCF_001605985.2 Dendrobium catenatum | reverse complement strand
ATTATCAAAGGAATTGCAACCCATAAACAATTTTTTTTTAAAAGAATTGATAATCGAAATACGATAACCAACAGAATTGAAATCCATCATAAACTGATTAAACCTGAGAGGGCAGAGAGGCGTCAAGATGAAGCCAGGTTTAGAGAAACACTCCAAATACTCAGCTTAGTTTTGAAGAAGACAAAGTAAAGGAGATTACTGAATTGCCTTTCCTTGAAGAACCGCAATACGTAAAATTAAAAACAAGGAAAAAGAACATACAGAGTAAGCTATGGTATTTCCTAGACGTTGTTAAAACAGAGCAATCCTTGGTATCTCTGAACTGAAATCTCAAGTAACTCAATCAGAGAACAATT
>NW_021324226.1:0-279 GCF_001605985.2 Dendrobium catenatum | reverse complement strand
ATATATAATATGTGGAAAGACTTCAATTGCTGAGTCTCTTTAGAATTTTCTATATCATGTGGGTCTCGGTCTTGCATGCATGCATCAACCATAAATTAGAAAAATATTCTTATATGAAAACAATGCAATTTTTTTGTTTTGTTTTGTTCAGTTCTCACATGTCTGATAAGGATTTGTCGATGGGGGTCAACTAATTAATCGATGTGAATGAGGGGAATATAATTCTCTCTCTCACCTGCGGTAGGATGACTTTGTGCATCTAGACAAGATTGAGAGAAG
>NW_021324225.1:0-492 GCF_001605985.2 Dendrobium catenatum | reverse complement strand
GATGGGGCGGCGGGAGCTGGAGGAAGAGGGGAGGCCGACGGGTGCAAGGAGAAAGGCTATGGTGGAGAAAAGGTGTTTAGGGAATTATGGGATGGATTAAACAAAACTGAAATTTAATTTCAGTTTTGAATAAATTGAGAGGGAATTGACTTGAAATTTGAATTTCAAATCAATGGAATTAAGGCCTTAATTGGGGAGTTAATGGGTGGGAGCCATATATGGGGCCGGCGGTCTCATTAGAGGAGGGAGGGAGGTTTTAAAATCAAAACCCTGAAATTAATTTCAGGATTTTGAATAGAAAGGGGGGGGGGATTAATTTGAAATCAATTTGATTTCAAATTAGGAAGAGGGGAGTTACGTAGCAATTAATGGGATTAATTCCCACTAAGGGGCCGGCGGCATGCTAAGAGGAAGAGAGAAATGGATGAAAGCAATTTACAAACTTCCAAATTGGGTTGTTTGCATGAGAAGGTTTGATTAAGAAATTCACTT
>NW_021324224.1:0-568 GCF_001605985.2 Dendrobium catenatum | reverse complement strand
ATCAGATTAAAGGGATTGATTTTGAGGAGACTTTTGGCCCTGTAGCTAGACTTGAAGCAATTAGGGTTTTGTTGGCCTTTGCCTGTTTTAGAGGAATTAAATTATACCAATATGATGTAAAAAATGCCTTTTTAAATAGGGTAATTCAAGAGAACATTTTTGTAAAACAATCTCCAGGTTTTGAAAATTCTAAACACCCTAATCATGTGTTCAATCTGAAAAAGATATTATATGGATTAAAACAGGCACCTAGGGCTTGGTATGAGAAATTGAGCACCTTCATACTTGAAAGATCATTTGAAAAAAGAAGTGTGGATACAACTCTCTTTTTAAATAAATTTAAAAAGTATATACTCATTGTACAAATTTATGTAGATGACATCATCTTTGGATCTTCAAATAAAAGCTTTGTGATAATTTTTTTAAAATAATGAGTAGTGAATTTAAGATGAGTCTAATGGGAGATTTAAGTTACTTTCAAGGCTTTAGCATTAAGCAAATTGAGGAGGGTACATTTTTTAATCAGTCAAAGTATGTTAAGGACATCCTCAAAAAGTATGAAATGGAC
>NW_021324223.1:0-294 GCF_001605985.2 Dendrobium catenatum | reverse complement strand
CACGCTTTTCTTAGCGTGGTGGGAAAGACCCAGTTTTCCATAGTTTTTCCCCTAAACGGGGAAGACGCCGGAAGGCTGCCGAAATTTTGGGTGAAATATTGCTACATTTGGATCTCATTTGAACTCAAGAGAACAATTTGGGACCTGGACTTGATTGCGCTCAGATGACATGCAAGAACGACGAAGGACTTGTACTTGGACTTTGGACAAGAGCTAAATGACTTAATTGAACTCAAATGTAAAAATATATATTGAATTGCACTTGAACTGAATTTGAATAAAGACTTGGACATA
>NW_021324222.1:0-377 GCF_001605985.2 Dendrobium catenatum | reverse complement strand
GTAATTGGCGTTCATACGGTGCCAACAAGCATCGGCCATATGACCCTTCTTGAGGCAAATCTGACAGGTAGGAGCAGGCTGTTGTTGTGAGGAACGATTTGTGTTGCTAGGAGTTTGTGTGGAGCGCCCTCTGGTTCGGCGTCCGCGGCCCCTGCCTGCGTAGAGCGCGGTCTGCTGAGCGGTTTCGCTAGATTGGCGAGCTGCATCTGCGTTTACGTGAATCTCCTCGCTGATAAGCATAGCGTATAGATTCTCGAGCCGAATCGGAGAAGGGGAGTTGCGGATGTATGTCTTGAAGGATTGGTAGGCAGGTGTTAATCCGTTCAAGATGTACAAGATAATGTCCTCGGAGTCGATCGTGGATCCGGCGGAAGCAA
>NW_021324221.1:0-232 GCF_001605985.2 Dendrobium catenatum | reverse complement strand
GTTTTTTTTAATTAATAATTTTTATATAAAAAAATTATTTAAAAAAAATAATAAAAAAACTGTCCCAAATAAAATCTAAGTTATATGAAATAAAAATATTTTTTTTTTGCTTAAATGTATTTATGATAAATATCAAGGCTCAACTCAGTTAGCACTATACGTGTGTTGCCAGACCACTAACATAACACACTGCTTCGGCCCCTTGACTCAGTGATATCTGTTGTCGGTACAC
>NW_021324220.1:0-256 GCF_001605985.2 Dendrobium catenatum | reverse complement strand
TTTATTGATTTAGAGAAAGCATATGATAAAGTTCCAATAGAAGTGCCATGAAGTGTTGCGTATAATATATAATTCAAATGATAAACCATACATTCTGATTTGAAAGATATTTGTGTGTAATGTTGTAATGTTTGAGCCTTTGATTTTAGTTTTTAATTAAGAAAATAGTACAATAATGTAGGAGTTATTGCCATTTGTTGTACATAAAAATAGTGACAATAGTCATAGTTTTACTTCTTATTTTCTATGAAGATTT
>NW_021324219.1:0-239 GCF_001605985.2 Dendrobium catenatum | reverse complement strand
GTGGGCACCCGAACTGTTCTCTTCTTTATTATAGAATCAAAAAGAGACTTTGGAACACCAGAAAGTTTGGTTCTAATTTGTTCAAACATTTCCCCCCTTTTCTGCCAGGGGGTGTCCTTTTCGTACGTAGAGTCACCCTTGTACTCGACGCACTTGTAGATTTTGATCACCACTGTCGTAGATGATATACGTACTTGTGTTAACAGTGATTCATTGTACTTTCAAAACACTGTTGTTAT
>NW_021324218.1:0-252 GCF_001605985.2 Dendrobium catenatum | reverse complement strand
TTTGAGGGTAGATTTTGATCCATAGAATTCTCCCCTACGTCATGGGTGCTAGGATCAATAATAGTTGATTTTCTCTACTTTTTACAACAACAACAAAAACAACAGCAACATCATGCCTTATCCCACCACGTGGGGTTGGCTAATGAATCATTTTTTCTCCATTGTATCTTGTTAATAGTCAAATTCTCATTTAAATCTAAAAAAGAAAGTTCATCTCTAATATTTTCTAACCAAGTCTTTTTAGGTCTACCT
>NW_021324217.1:0-2778 GCF_001605985.2 Dendrobium catenatum | reverse complement strand
CTATGAGAAATTATTATTTATCATGCAATATTTTTTTATAATCCTCTCAATTTAATTCATTATTTTTTTTTTCTCGTTTTAAATTTTATCATTTAATCTTATTTAATCTATTCTCATGATTTCAATCATAACCTTTCGTTTTTATTTAAATACCTTTCATTACCTTAAAGTAAATGAAAAATTAAATCATTAGACTCAAGTTTCAAATTTATAAATTTAATTGCATTTTTTTTATATATTGAAATAATGAATATGGAATTTGAAGGTGGAGATCCACTATGAAAAAAAAGGGTTATCGCAACACAATTTTTTACTTTTCTTGACGGTTATAATAGCCACATTTTACTTTGCAGTGGTTCTAACCAATGCACCCCCGCTGTGATTGTGATGTGCTGCAATGACATTCTGCAACGGTTTTTGAACCGGTGGAATAGATTAAAGGATGTGCTAGTATTAGCAACGGTTATAACCGATGCTAAGTTACAAATTTGTGTCGGTTATACCCTCCACCAAAATCAAAACCTAAACTGATTTTTAGTATTGTCGTGGTTTTCTCCGCCACAATTCTGGACGTTTGTGTCGGTTAAAACCGCCACAAATAACAAAACTTAAACTGATTTTCATATTGTGGCGGGTTTAATCGCCACAATTCTGAGCGTTTGTGGCAATTAAACCGCCATAATTGTCCAAAATTAAAAAAAAACCAAAACTAAACAAAACTTGAATGTCCACTGCAATCTCATGGTGACAATTATAAGAAATTCGTGCCAGAAACACCACACATGATTACCATCCACCAATTCTATTATCCTCATCTAACAATTTACAAAAGTCATATAGTAGAAGATACACAATGTGCTGGTAACTATCAAGAAGAATTTCTTCCTCAAACGGATGGAATCCTGATAAGAATATTTATTTCACAAACTAAACTATCATAACAAAATATATATGATTAATCAGTTAAGTTGTTTCAGAAAGAGTTGTCTTATAAAAAATACTTACGATATAAAATTCTGAAACTTTTTCACAAAATAACTTTCAGAAACAGCTTCTCAAACTTTATTTTAAGCAAATAGACTTCCAGTATTGCTTGTTTAATTCACCTTTTTTGTATTTCATTGCATGATTTGAATTTATAATATTTTGAATTGGTCTAATCTTTTTCACAGTAAATTTTTTACCAAAAAAAAAAAAAGGTTAAAGACAGTTTTATAAAAAGAAAATATGCTATAATTGATGAGATCAGCATAGCACACTTACTGACAAAATTTCACTCAAAAGCCATTATTGGTTGAAGCAAAATCAGAACACAGCAAACAAAACAAAACAAAAAATATGTTTTCACTAGACTTTCACGGGCAAGAGAACAAAAATAGAGAGCACACACAAAAATGTCTTATTCACGGGATAACCAACATAGAGAATAACCAATCAGTTTTTTAAACTGTCTAATTATAATTAAAAATAAATAAATGGAAGAACTGAAGCGACGCTTGGTTTGAAAAATTCCAAAAATCTCCCCCTCAAACCAAGACTTTCTTCATCCCAAACATCTTCATTAGCTTTACAAACCTCGGTGTCCGCAATACTTTTGTGAACAAATCAGCTACCTGATCTTCTGCACTACAGTGATTCATGCTAATGTGACTCATCTTTACTGCATCTCTAATAAAATGGTAACACACATCAATGTGCTTACTCCTATCATGTTGTACTGAATTTTTGTCTAATGCGATCGCCAACTTGTTGTCCACATAAATTGTTGTAGCTTCATCAATCTCTCCATAAAATTCCTTCAACAAATTCTTCAGCCACATTGCTTCACAAGTCGTTGCCGCCGCTGCTATGTACTCTGCCTCACATGTAGATAAGGATACAACTTTCTGCTTTTGTGTGCTCCAAGTGAAGGCTGTATCACTAACATAAAACACACATCCACTTGTGCTCTTTCTTTCCTCGTGATCATTTTCCCAATCACTATCACAATATCCAAGTAACCTCATGTCTCTACTATACTGATAATAAATTTCAAACTCAACTGTCCCACTGATATATCTAAGAATCCTCTTTGCTGCAAGCCAATGAGACTCTCTCAGACTCTTCATGAATCTGCTCAAGATGCCCACACTATATATACACAATGTTAGGTCTTGTCACTTTCAAGTATCTAAGTCTCTCAATTAAACTTTTGTACAATGTTGAATCAATCAATTTTTCTTTCTCATTCTTTTGTGAAATGAACTCCAACTTGCATTGGTGTTGACACACTATTATAATGATTCATCCTGAACTTCTCAAGCAACTCTTTTGCATACCTCTTTTAACATGTCCAAATGTCATCATCTTTCTGATGCACTTCTACACCCAAAAATAATGACGTAAGACCAACATTTGTCATATCAAATTTTTTTAACATAGTTGATTTAAAGTATGCAATCATCTGCTCATCATCACCTGTTATAAGAAAATTATCCACATATAAGCATATAATTAATCTATTGCCATTTGAGTCTATCTTCATATACACACCGTGTTCATAAGGGCATTTAGTGAATCCTTCTTCTTCAAAATGCCTATAAATGCATAAATTTCAATCCCTCGAGGCTTGCTTCAAGTCATACAAAGCCTTCTAAGATTGATCTCCATAAATCAAGTTTACCTTAAACTCCCTCTCGATCTAGTCTTATCATCAAGAAGAATATCATCAGTAAAAAGCATACACCAAGGCACATCCTGTGAGACATCGTTCCCTTACTGTTCCTCTCTGACTTGGAT
>NW_021324216.1:0-231 GCF_001605985.2 Dendrobium catenatum | reverse complement strand
CTACTAAAGATCATAAGCTTTTATACATGTCATTTTCCAAAAGGGAAATAAAAAAAACAATTTGAAGATTGAAAAACTTGAAAATCTCTTGATTAAAATTTTATTTTATCCTTCATTATAAATGATCTTTATAACTTACACATAATCCATTAGGAAATATGTTTTTATATCAGATCATTAATTGTGAGGAAAATAAAAGGGGAGTAGTTTGATCATCTTTGATAAGTAAAT
>NW_021324215.1:0-242 GCF_001605985.2 Dendrobium catenatum | reverse complement strand
AGCTCATTATGAGCTGATTTTTAGTTCATTTATTGAATTAAAAATTAGCTCATTAATTTTTAAACTTGGCTTTTCTCCTTCCCCCCTTATTCTTCTCATTTCTCTATAATTTCACTTGCCTTTTCCTCTTACTGTTGCCTCTTGGACTGCTGCAGATTCCCTGCTGATTTTGGCCCTTTGGTTTGCTGTTGAATTTATTGCCCTATGGTCCCCCTTTTACCGAAATGAATATGGCTGTTTGG
>NW_021324214.1:0-910 GCF_001605985.2 Dendrobium catenatum | reverse complement strand
AAGCCGTCGATAAAAACTGCCGGCAAATCGTTTCCTACGCCATTTTTTTCGGCTGTGTAATACCCGCCGTAAAGCCGCCGGTATCTACAAAAACCGCCGGTATAACCATCCAAACCGCCGAAAAAAACTGCCTGTTTTGGGCGTTTTTCCTGTAGTGGTTGTCTTACCCATTCATGGTAGCTTTGCCTACTGTGGTGCTTCTCGATTTTGGACATAGGAAATTTTTCCTTCTTCTCTCTTTGATATCTCTTTTTTCTGTATGGTTTTCTAGTCGGCATCCTGACTTGTCCACCTCTAGTCGATTTACTAGAATGGTGATAAATCATGTGATTGATCCGGGCGTTTTTGATGTCCATTCAAATTCTCACTCTTTTTTGGGGCTTCACCAGTGGTAGAGTTTCTAGATCTTAATGCCTCTACTCATTGTGGCTTACCCTCATTATGGATGTCAGAGGAAGAGTTTCTAGCTCTCCAACCTTTGAGTTCTCGTTGATTAGAACATTTCTTGCTCTCCAACCTCTGATTGATGTGATTCGTAAAAATTTTATAAACCTAAAGCTCATTGGTAACTTTTCTCTCACTTTTCTCTCACATTGTTGAATCCAAAGCACGTCCTCACCAATTGCTATCCGGATAGTGTTACTCTTAGACATGAGAAATTCATGTATAAATAGAAATGGAGGTGTTTCCTAAATTTTGTAATCATTTCAAGTCTCTTTGTCATTCCAATTTGGATTGTCATGTTTTACATCCTCCTCCTCATGTGAACTATAATCATGTTAAATTTGTATCAAATGAGGCTTGTCTCAATGCTAAAAATGGTCAGGATAACATTATGGTTGCTCATTCACCTAATGTAAAACCTATGGCTATTTCATGTGATAATTGGGAAGATGTTATGATGGTTAAT
>NW_021324213.1:0-269 GCF_001605985.2 Dendrobium catenatum | reverse complement strand
CATTGTAAAGGAAGGTGTGGCATTCTAATCCAAATAGAAGAAGAAAGTTTATCAGTTGAAGAAGAATTAAATTTGGGAGACCGCCTTTCAATTCCTACTATGTGTTCGTTTACAAACCACGGTCCTCCATAGTGTACAACTTCCACCATTTCCTCTGAAGAGAATGAGCAAAGAAACCATCCTTTACCTAGTGTGGTAAAATGGAATTGGCCAAATTGTTTCCACTGTTTTCTTAACTCCCATGCTACCATATGGGATGGTAAATCCTT
>NW_021324212.1:0-734 GCF_001605985.2 Dendrobium catenatum | reverse complement strand
AGTGATTGATTTAAATGCTTAGATAAAAATGTTTTTCGGCAGAATTGATATTTTGTTTTTGTTTTTGTTTTTATGTTCATTGTATTTTTGTTTTGTTTTATATTATTGTTTTGTTTATTTTTTGTGTGTATTAAAGTGTGACTTGATTATTTTTATTCATTTTTGTTTTGTGTGTGAAAATCAAAATTAGTGGTCATCATCATCCGGGACGAAAATTATTCGTACGGGACGATATGTGTAAAATGACAAACTGCGTGATTTCGAATCGTCTTAAGAGCAATTTTTAATGTAGTTCATTTGAACGATCATCACGATCGTCCGGGATGAAATATTTTTCAAACAACAAAATGATTGAATGCAGTAGTTGAATGGATAAGACAGTTTTTATTATTAACTTCGTCTGTACGAACCTTTGTTTCGTACAGACGAACACATATCAGTTCATGGTTGGGGACGATTTTCAACTGCCATTAAAACTAGTTAAATTTTTGATCGTCCATATGCACGTGTTCGTCTGTACGATCATTTTGGTCAAAAGCCTATACGAAAGGATGCTTCGAAAATTGTGTGTTTATGAAAAGTCGTTATTTTTTAAACTCACTTGTTTGTCCATACAAAATATTTTCGTACGGGACGAATCGAATTTGTATGGGATGAACGAAAATTTCGTCTGGTACGAACAATCATTCTTCTTTAAATTAACGGCAGTTTTTACTGAACAGTAACTTTCACAC
>NW_021324211.1:0-234 GCF_001605985.2 Dendrobium catenatum | reverse complement strand
AGCAGAAAGAGAGCAAACTTTCTCCTTGATTCTAGCAATAATGTTATGATGATTAATCATATTGCCATTAAAACGGGAATCATTTCTAGCCAACCACAGAAACCAAAAAATCAAGAGAGGGATAACATTTCTAATATGACCTTTAATACCCACCATCCACCCCATCAACAATTGCTGAACCGAACCATTAGGATCCTAGCAATTAACCCGAAAAAGGTCCTCAAAGTAAGCCCA
>NW_021324210.1:0-407 GCF_001605985.2 Dendrobium catenatum | reverse complement strand
GTAAATTCTCTGGCCAGTGTACCTGCTGCAGATGCTCCGGTGGATAAGGAGGATAAACAGGTGAATAATTCTGGTGTTAATCAAGGGGTGGAAATTCTTAACAAGTTTGATGTTTTATCAGAATTAACAGAGTGTAATGAGACAGAAACTATTAATGAGATTGGAATGGAGGAAGGAGAAATTGTGGGTTCGGTTACAGAGCCAGGTTTTAGCACACCTAATGAAGGTTCAGCTCAGCAACAGAAAGTATCTCGGGTTGAAGACTTGGAATTGCCAATTAATATCCCTTCTTTGGGAGGTATTCCATCTACTGAGAAAAAAAATCTAAACTTGTTAAAGAACTTAGATCACTTGGATCTGCTAATGTTATTCCTCATAATAGGAAGGTTGGAGGTGGTAGAGCTAAG
>NW_021324209.1:0-274 GCF_001605985.2 Dendrobium catenatum | reverse complement strand
CGTCGGGATGAAATTTTTCCAGAGGACCAGTCGCCACAGACGATAATTTATTTTCGTCTGGACAAAAATTTTAAAGTGAACCAATCGTCCTGGACGATAATTAATTTCATCCTGGACGAATAGGACTTAGAAAAATTTTTTGAGCAAGTTCCTATTCGTTCCATATGCTCTACAGGAGATAACTCTCTGATCGTCATGTACGAACGAATATCGTCCAGTACGAACGAATATCGTCCAGTACGAACGAATATCGTCCAGTACGATCAGTATAAAC
>NW_021324208.1:0-245 GCF_001605985.2 Dendrobium catenatum | reverse complement strand
CCTCTCTCTCTCTCTCTCTCTCTCTCTCCCTGTCAAAGCGACAATTGATCTCTCCTTTTTCTTTCTTTAGTCTTTTTTTTTCACCAAATAAAAATACTTAAATAATTATACTATGTAAAATTAAGAAAAAAGCAAATATATTATTAAGAGAAAAAAAATTTACTCAAATATTCGAATCAAAATTTTTTATGGGATTAAAAATAATTTAAAAATTAATATAGCATTAATTTTAATTGGTTGTTAAT
>NW_021324207.1:0-209 GCF_001605985.2 Dendrobium catenatum | reverse complement strand
CGACCATCTCCCAGTTTCTGCTGTTATTTCTGTGCAGCTTTTACTATTTTTTCAGTTCAGCAAACCATCCCAGCAAACCAAGAATAGAAATAGTTCATTACATCAAATTAAAGAAAAAAATATGTAATTAAACTGTCATGAAAATCGTGAAAGAAAATATTAAAACTAAATTTGAAGAAATATATAGATATTTTAGGGCAAGTTAGGAC
>NW_021324206.1:0-221 GCF_001605985.2 Dendrobium catenatum | reverse complement strand
TATGAATGTGGAAGGATGGATTATCTGGGGATCTGCCCGTATTACTAATAAATAGATTGACCTTCTGATTCCAAAGATTGTACTGTTGAATTCCCCCCTATATATTTGAGGGGTGTTGGTCTGCTTGTAATTACAATTAACAATTTCGTGGGATACTATAAGTCCCTTGTAGACTATAAGCTATGAGACAAGGTGCATAGTAAAATTCTCATCCAAACAAT
>NW_021324205.1:0-2165 GCF_001605985.2 Dendrobium catenatum | reverse complement strand
TGTTAAAAGTTTTTGAAAGAATACATGATGCATATAGGAAGCTAAAAAAATATATGCTAGTCTGAATTTAGAATTACAAAAAGAATACGAAATCTTTAGGAAAGATCATGTATTGATAGATAACAATCATATGAGCTTACTTGATGGATTTGATGACTTAAGAAGAAAAAAAGAAATTTTAAATTCATCCTATGTTAAATTGAAAAAAAAATTCAAAGATTTTAATGATGAATCTAAAAATAGAGAGTACCATTTGAGTTATAATAATAATGTGTTAAAAGATATAAATACATTTTTGAAATTGAAAGTTCAAGTTCTTGAAGAAAATAGGAAACCATCAACACTTGAAGATTTTACTAATCTTATTTTGTATCCAAATTTTTTACAACTCAGGAAGAGACAAAAATTATAGAAGATTGAGAAATCCATTTTTTGGAGTTAAACGTTATTCTTGTGGCATGTTTGGATATATAGCACATACTTGTACTCTGGATAGAAAATTTTATTTAGTGTGGAAACCAAAGATACATAAATCTAGATATATCATATATGTATTTAGTTTTAAATTGACAAAAGGTAAACCCAAACTTATTTGGATTCCCAGGTCTAACATTTCATAGTTTTGTAGCCACACTCTCATATAAGGCATCGTGAGAGCATTTGGTACATGGACAGTGGTTGCTCAAAGCACATGACTGGAGACACTAAGTAATTTATATCGCTAGAAGCCAGAAGTGGAGGCTGGGTTACACTTGGAGATTACACCACTAGGAAGGTGATTGGATCAGGTATGATTAGAAACTTACAAAATTTTTGTCTTAAAAACGTGCTACTTGTAGAAGGCTTAAATCATAATCTTTTGAGTATCAGTCAGCTATGTGATAAAGGATATAGTATAAAATTTTTCCTACTATCTGCATATTAAGCCTAAATAGTAATGATATTTTGCAAGGATTATGGGTAAATAATATTTATATGATAGATTTAATTATATTAAAACTCCTTATCTTTCTTTTTGAAAACTATTTTTGATGAGTCATGGTTATGGCATAGGAGATTTTGTCATTCTAGCATGAAAAACTTTAGGAAAATTATCCAAAAGGAATTGGTTAGAGGTATACCAAAACTAGACTTTACTAATGATCATATTTGTGATGCATGTCAATTAAAAAAATAGGTGAAAAGCCTTCTTTTTTAGTCCAATAAGGATCTTAAAACTAATAAACCTTTGGAGATTTTATATATGGATCTTTTTGAACCATTTGGAACTGTAAGTCTAAGAGGAAAGGTATATGAATTTATAATTATAGATGATTTTTTAAGATTCACTTGAGTTAAATTCCTATATCATAAGAGTGAATCATTTGAGGAGTTTAAAGATTTTTTGACTTATATTCAGAGAAAATTATGATGTGAGATTTTAACAATCTAAGTGATCACGACGGTGAATTTGAAATTAAAAAATTTGAGAATTTTTATAAAGAAAAAAAAATTGATCATAATTTTTTGCACCTAGAATCCCTAACCAGAATGGGGTAGTCGAAAAAAAGAATAGAATATTAATAGAAGCCACTCGAGCCATGTTGGCAGATTATTCACTTCCTATATATTTTTGGGCTGAAGTGATTAGCACTCACTGCATGTTATGTTCTGAATAAGGTGAACATCAGATTGAAATTAAATAAAATACCCTATAATCTTCTTATGGGAAGAACACTTAATTTATCATATTTATATGTTTTTAGAAGTATGGTATTTATACATAATAATAAAAAATCTACCTTAGAAAAATTTGAACCAAAATTAGATGAAGGATTTTTTTTCTTGGATACTCTAATGTTGGAAAATCTTATAGAGTATTTAACAAAAGAACATTGGTAATTAAGGAAACCACCAACACTTGAAGATTTTACTAATCCTATTTTGAATCCAAAATTTTTATAACTTAGAAAATGACAGAGTAATTATAGAAGATTGAGAAATCTATTTTTTAGAGTTAAATATTATTCATATGGCATGTTTGGATATATAGCACACACATGTATTTTGGATAGAAAAACTCATTTAGTGTGAAAACCTAAGATGCATAACTCAAGTCATATCATACATGCATATGTTTTTAAATTGTCAAAAGGAGAACCTAAACTTGTTTGAGTTCCCAGGTC
>NW_021324204.1:0-242 GCF_001605985.2 Dendrobium catenatum | reverse complement strand
TCTAAGCCCATATTCGAGTGTAACTTTCTGCGGAGAGGTTAATAAGATTCCAGCGCCAGCATCAGAACTCCCAGAAGCTCCGTCGACATATAATGTCCAGCAGGAGGAGGAAGGAGACACGTCAAGTGATTCACTGGAGGTGTGACCAGTGCATTCGATCACAAAATCCGCAAGCACTTGCGATTTGATGTCAGGTCTGGGTAGGAACTGTATATCGAACTCCCCGAGCTCTACCGACCATT
>NW_021324203.1:0-317 GCF_001605985.2 Dendrobium catenatum | reverse complement strand
AGAAAGCTCTTTGAAACTTCTTCTTGCCCTTCTTTACCTTTAGTTTCTCCTCTACCTTCTCCTTGCTAGGAGTGGCTTTGAGTTTTGGGCAATCAGTCTTGTTATGACCTGGATTCCTACATTCATAACAAATCACTTCATTAAAAACCTTTCCATTTATGTTAAACTTGCCTCTATTCCATTACTGGCGTCTCTTCTGCTTCCTCTTTAAAAAGCTTTTGAATTGTCTAGTCATCAATGTAATATCATCTTCATCTTCAGGTTGTGAGTGTTCACTCTCTGACTCTTCCACTTTTAGTGCAATATTCTTCTCCTTT
>NW_021324202.1:0-1025 GCF_001605985.2 Dendrobium catenatum | reverse complement strand
TGATCTAGCTTCTAATAAACTTTCAAATCATGTCCAGTCAATATCATTTATTCATTTTATTTTAATTTATGTGAATAATCCAAACTCAATAAACCAACTTCAAATTCCAATCTAAATCCAACATCTAGACCAAAATCATAAGGTTAAGGACCAAGGTCCTGAAACCCTTTCAAGGTGATTTTTCTTAAAATCACCTTAAAACCCAATCAATTAGCATCTAATTTAAGGTCTATCAATTATGTATAGATATGACATGACTCTAGTGCCACCTCTCCAAATTTGAACCCACTCTGAGGTCCCTAGTCCTAAAAACTAAATCTTTTTCATTGGCTGCAAAACCTTTAAATATTTATAACCCATGACACTAGACATGTCATCCAATGGAATTTGACCTTGGGACCCCTTCCAAACCCTCCAACCACATCCATGACCTTTGTTATGACCTTTTGACCAATAAGCTACACTTTACTAGGTCAAATATAGGTTCAAAATGACAAAAATGTTATTTAAAGGGATTTTTTGTCTTTTCCTTAAAATTCAACAAGGTCCTTCATCATCAACTTCCAAAACTTATCCCAATGGATCCTAAATGACCTTAGGAACACATTTGACCTAAACCCACATCTTTGGTATAACCTGGTTGACCAAAGTGAACCTTAAGAGTTTATATACCCATTTCCAACCAAATGCCCTTCTCTTGGTTTGGGACCTCTTTGATTTAGTTTATATGATCCTTTAAAATCAATGGACCCAACCCTTGACCCAAGGTCAACTTGATTGACCAAGTCAACCAAATTTGACCAAATCTTCCACACACTTGACTAAGATCTTTCAAACCCATGGAGTGACCCATTGGGTCTGTTAAGAGAGTTGCTATTTGCATGTTTTATCTTCTTGTAAATTGTATAGTTTTGATGATTCCAAATATTATTGTTTTAAGCTTTGTGTTCTCCTAATACTTTTTGGAAAAATTATTTTTGCTCTTGTATGTGTTAAGAGAGTTGCTATTTGCAAGTTTTACATTC
>NW_021324201.1:0-332 GCF_001605985.2 Dendrobium catenatum | reverse complement strand
GCCACTAGAGCATGTTAGTTGAATACTCACATTCTAAATACCTTTTGGTAGAAATGGTCAATACAACCTGTTATGTTCTAAATAGGGTAAATGTTAGATCTTAACTTAATAAGACTCCCTATAAAATTTTTAAGGGTAAGTCACCCAACCTCTTTCTAAATGGATCCTACCGGACGATGTCTTATTTTTTTTTTTTTTTTTTGAAGCAAGCACCAAAATGCTATAATAGGAAAAAAAACCGTTACATCTTAATACTATCCGATTCCTTCATTAACAGATTAATAAAGGAGTTTGGAATAGTACTACTACTCAAATCCTTCCAACAAAAGGAG
>NW_021324200.1:0-232 GCF_001605985.2 Dendrobium catenatum | reverse complement strand
TATGTAACAAGTCTCCTATGGTGATTCATAGGAGTTCTCATTTGCCATCAACCTCTTCATGCACATTGATTGGTAGGTTGTTTTATCCACTTGCATATTGGTTGCTACATATATATGCAAGTCCACAAGTATTGATTGACAGTATATCATTGTATTCATTGCATATCCCTCGAGTTCATTTATTTGTTAGTAAACGATTTCGTTGTTGATTGTCATCGTTGCATATGCGTAT
>NW_021324199.1:0-358 GCF_001605985.2 Dendrobium catenatum | reverse complement strand
GAGATTTTGATCTTGGAGTCTTTATCAAAGCCTCCAATCACTTCCAAACCCTTGATTGTGACCCATTGAGCAGTAAACTGCATTTTTTAGACCCATTTTTGACCCTAGTTGACCAATGGGTCAAGATTGATCAAAATACCCCTATGGGATTTCAAATGCCCATTTCAACTCAAATCAATTTCAAACTCTTTGAAACCACTTTCAATGAGTTTCAAATATCAAACCTAATTTGTTGAGCTCAAACCCAGACCTTGGGTAAGACTTGGTTGACCAAGTCAACCAAGTCTTACCCATTAACCCATACACCCCTTCCCTTTCAATTTTTTGAACCAAGTCTATTCCAAGTCCTTTGAATGCA
>NW_021324198.1:0-218 GCF_001605985.2 Dendrobium catenatum | reverse complement strand
AAATATTCATAAGTTTTCTTCCATTTGATTGTCTTCTGAGGGATTTCATGAATTTAGGATAATATTTAGGATTTATAAAATCTTCAATTTTGGGGGGTATCCTATTATCCTCAAGAGCTCTTATTGTCAATTTATAAAATGAATTCATTTCTTACAAGAGTCGATTTGTATAACTGATTCAATATGTTTTCCTCTCAGATTCATTCTTAAATTTTTTA
>NW_021324197.1:0-218 GCF_001605985.2 Dendrobium catenatum | reverse complement strand
CGAGCAATATACTGCTTTTAGAACACCCATTGGAATGTGCTGTTTTTTAGGGTCATGTCTTTTTGGCCTTAAGAAAGTTGGTATGACCTACAAGCTTGCAATGACCAGAATATTCAATGTGCCCCTTCATGACAAAATTGAATGCTACATTAATGATCTCGTGGTCAAAAGCAAAAGAAAAGAGAGGATCACCTATTTGACTTAAGGGTTGTGTTCGA
>NW_021324196.1:0-230 GCF_001605985.2 Dendrobium catenatum | reverse complement strand
TGATTTTATTAGACTATTTAATGGTTAACTACATATAAATGTAAAAGGTTAAGTGCATAACAATTATTTTTTTAAATTTCTGACTTAAAATGTATGTAGGATTAAATTCCTTAATTTCTTTTTGATTTAATCAAAATTTAATAAAATTATAACTTCGTGCAAAAATTTAAATTTATTAATAATTTTAATTTTTTAAACAAATATTTGGTTAAAAAAATCATTAAATTAGC
>NW_021324195.1:0-382 GCF_001605985.2 Dendrobium catenatum | reverse complement strand
TTTTCTTTGAGAGCATCCCATGTTTGTTTATTTATTTCCAGTACTCTGAATGTCATATAAGTTTCAATTTTTGTTGATGTACCTTAATTTCTTATAAGTCATATTAGATTTATTAGGTTCTTATAACCTACATTACACTCTTTCATTATATCTACCTATTTCGTTACTTTTTTACATGCAAGAGTTAGTGTAAAATATACATAAGATCTAAGGTAAATATCAAAAGTAATTTTATATGCAAAATGTAGATAGATCAAATTATAAAGTGTCAATTAATTATAAAGGTTTATATATACTTTCTTATGAATTCATATAGGGCTCCAAAAGATAATTCCCTCTCCCTTGGATGATATTTTCTTTTGGAATTCTATATGAGAAGACC
>NW_021324194.1:0-269 GCF_001605985.2 Dendrobium catenatum | reverse complement strand
ATTTTTTGTACTAAAAAATTACTTTAAGAAGCAATAAAAAGCCGTCCCAAAACAAGCTTTATTGAGATTAGCGCCACACCTGATATATAAATTGTATTTGCAAATGAAAATTTGATATATTTTTTTAATCACCCACTTTATTTTGTGACTCATTTAGACAAACAAATATTATCTTTATTATCAATGTTTCTAATTAAATTAGAGCAAATCAAATATAAAAACTTCTTATGTGGCTATGCATATTTATTTTGAATTAATCTGAGTAGATT
>NW_021324193.1:0-338 GCF_001605985.2 Dendrobium catenatum | reverse complement strand
GTAAAAATCTTGGAGGAGGAGAACATATATGATGTAATTTTTCAGCCACCTTCATCACAACATCATTGAAGAAATGAAACTTCTTCCTGAAAATGATCAAAGAGTCGCTAGTTATGATGGAGGCAACATCGTCAGCCTTAGCCACCTTGTGAAATTTCTTCAAATCTTCATGTTGGGCAACATGGAAATTTCCTTTAGTAGAGGAATTTTGGAGGAGATGTGGTCACCTATTTGAGCATCTACACTAAAGTGGAGAACTGAATTTGGATAGGGTATTCCACATATCAAAAATAATAAAAAGCCTCTATAGTAAGAAGAAAAATGAGGAAGAGAGAGAG
>NW_021324192.1:0-416 GCF_001605985.2 Dendrobium catenatum | reverse complement strand
AACCTTTCTTGCCTTCTAGCTTCAGCATGCTTCAATGAATACATCTTTCTCAATAATGATATAGATTTCTTTATCATTCTTTGCCCTTGTAACCTTAAATTCGGTTCAAAACTCGCCGAAATCGAACCGAACGGCTGGAATGAGCTGGAAGCCTGAGTTACTCTACTTTCTTCCTGCTGCTGAAGATCTTTCTGAGAAGAAGCTGAGAGCACAGCCAAAATTGCTCTTGTTAATGCATCATCATCACTTTGAGGAGAAGGAAGTAAGATATTTCTGTATAAGTTATAAGAATCCATATTTATTTGATGGTGTGGAGTTAAAGCTTTTCCAAGTTTAAATGCTTGATCTGATCCAGATTGATCTGTAGCTGGATTGCTCAGAATAAAGGAAGTGTATTCTGGACTTCCAACTGAGAG
>NW_021324191.1:0-310 GCF_001605985.2 Dendrobium catenatum | reverse complement strand
TGCATTGTATTTGATGTATATAATGTTTGATATTATAATCTACATGACATGAAATGTGTGTAAATGCAAGAAAGGCTGGTTGGAGATAATTGACTTATTCAGGTTTGTTGTAGATATATTACGCTGCACAAGAGAGTGTACAAAAGAGCTTTCTTCAAATAAGATTTATGGTGTAATCTTAAGTGATATGAAAGGGAGACATTAGGAAATTGACTAATATGATATGATATGCCGATGAGTAGGAAGTGATGACTTCTTATAAGAAATCCACCTAAATTAAGATATGTGATATAAGATTGATGTGTTAGAG
>NW_021324190.1:0-350 GCF_001605985.2 Dendrobium catenatum | reverse complement strand
ATGAGATATGTTGTTGATTATAACTTCTTAGCGAATGTTGGTTATACACATGTTATGGATCTTGACTTTATTGAAAATTTTTTTATACATGTTGCATGCTTCAACAATGTCAGTAAACTTAATGTTGAATAGCTACATTTACATTTCCTTCTCTCCACTTTTCTTTTAAATTCTTGCTTTAGAAAGATTGGTTGTCATGACTTCTCTAAAGAATTTTGAAAACATGAATGCTTTACAAACATACCTACATGAAGAATGGAAAGGTGTCTTGTCTTTTACTCAAATGCTTTACTCGTAAATTCCAA
This sequence comes from Dendrobium catenatum, assembly GCF_001605985.2. Lineage (NCBI taxonomy): Eukaryota > Viridiplantae > Streptophyta > Magnoliopsida > Asparagales > Orchidaceae > Dendrobium > Dendrobium catenatum. Next base: position 45 of record NW_021324190.1, on the reverse strand, counting down.
TGAGAATTTTTCTACATTAGTTGCTTATTGTTGCAAGTTGGGTTT
>NW_021324189.1:0-264 GCF_001605985.2 Dendrobium catenatum | reverse complement strand
TGCATCATAGACTTTGGGACTACTTTCTCACTGATTCTTAAAAGCAACTTTTTAGCATAAAATTTTTATTTTTTTGTACTAAAAAACTGCTTTAAGAAATAGCAAGAAAATCGTTACAAACGAAACCATAATTTAAAATTATTAAAATATATTATATAATGCTAATTTAAATTAATTTGAAATATATTTTAAGTTAATTGAGTGGCTTAGGGAGCTGTTAGGCCGACTGAACCGGTCCAACCTACACCGATTCAGGTGTACCAC
>NW_021324188.1:0-261 GCF_001605985.2 Dendrobium catenatum | reverse complement strand
CTTTTCCTAAGGCATGCAATGATGTTACAATTTGAATAAATCTAGTATACATGCTAAGATCGTCTCATAGGATTTCATGAAAAACAATTTAAAATCATGCATTAACATATTCAATTTGGATTGCTTGATTTCACTAATGCCTTCATATATGGTATGTAGTTTATGTGAGATCTTGTTCCCTTACTTTTCCTCTCTGAATTGGATTTTCCTCCCAGGATCAGCCGGGACGATATTGAGATCGTCCAGGCCGATCAGTGCATT
>NW_021324187.1:0-260 GCF_001605985.2 Dendrobium catenatum | reverse complement strand
TCTAAGAAATTGCAAAAAGTATCAATTTCAATGATAAAGATGTCTGAAGAACAAATATCTACATATATCATCAAAATAGTACCCATGCCAGCGGCACATTCCAAAACATTGACTACCTCACCAAACACAAATATAGAAATGTTAAAAACTTTTTATGTCCCTCCCAAAAGAGGTCTCAATGAACGTGGATCCATTTTCTATGAATCAAGAGTAATACCATATAACATTACTCATGAAATAGAAAATGAAAATGAATGGGA
>NW_021324186.1:0-291 GCF_001605985.2 Dendrobium catenatum | reverse complement strand
ATGGTCTTTTGGAGGGGAATTTTATGAAGGGGTTGAAGCCCCACATCAGAGCAGCCATCAGGGTCGTTGCTCCACAGGGGTTAGTGAAGATCATGGAGACTGCACAGCTTGTAGAGGACAAGCTGAAGGTGGAGCCACCGAGGAGATCAGGGGTGTCCTACCCCACTTACCGACCACCACTCATGATTGGAGGCCTAAGGGCGACTACCATCCTTCCTCCTAGGGAGATAGCCAAGGAGAAACCCACTACGGCATTGAACCAAGGAGGGTTCAAGAGATTAACTGATTCAG
>NW_021324185.1:0-747 GCF_001605985.2 Dendrobium catenatum | reverse complement strand
TTGTAACAAGTTTTAGTAAACTTGCCTTTTATCAATTAATATAAATTTTTTAACATATTTTTTATGGGTGAATTATTATTGAGGATTTGGATAAAAATATTTGGCATCATAGATGATTCAGACTTTGTTTGAGATAGCTTTTTAACTACTTTATTTTTTGTTTGATCATTACTTTTTGGTGCTTTTAAAAAAATTGTGCTAGGAAGTTGCTTTCTACAGTAACTTCTAAAAAAGTTACTTTCTTTACAACCTCATTACAACCATCTTTATAAATATTTAAAGCTATATCCCAAATGAACCCCAATTAATCACATTTTTACAATAATTATAATCAAATTAATTTTCAATCGCATAGCAAATAATAACATTTCCTCAAAAAGTTTGTCTTGAAAAAAAAAATATATTGCTAACTTTATTGCTTTTAATAAAAAATCGAGATAAAATCAGAATATTAACAAACAAAATTGGCTAAATATTTTGTTTAGCCATTTATTTTTTTCTTTATATTATCGCAATATTCATGATATGAATAAAAAGTTTGATCAATTTTTTTATTAAAATGTGGCAAAGTAGAACTGATTTTTAGAAAGGTTGTGAAAATCGGACCGGACAACGAACCGAACGAAGGAGAGATTCACGTTTGACCGGTTCGACCGGTCGAACCAGAAGACGTAATAAATAATAATATTATTATAAAAAATAATAAAATTAACATTGTTGCGTCCTGGAATATTCGCGGCGGTAGAG
>NW_021324184.1:0-209 GCF_001605985.2 Dendrobium catenatum | reverse complement strand
GGAATATTGTTATGCCACAAAGCTTTATAAACATGATCAATCTCCTCTTTATCTCTAAAGAGCTCCCAAAGCTTTTTGAGGCTAAACTTACCATTAGCAGTAATTTTAAAAAGAATTTTATCTTGAACATTTAATTGTAAAGGTATTTTTAAAATCAAAGAAACCACCTCACAAGGGATAACCTCACGCAATCTGTCAATATTCCACTC
>NW_021324183.1:0-211 GCF_001605985.2 Dendrobium catenatum | reverse complement strand
CTAGAGATCATTTGAGAATCTCTACATAGGCTTTAAAAACCATTAGCAAAGAAGGCATTTGTTGTCTTATACTCCAACAAAGAAAATGAAGGAATTCAGACCGCGACTTTGAATTTGTTTGTATCCTTTTTGGCCCCTCTAGAGGTCATTTGGGCACCTCTATATGGGCTTTGAAGGTTACTAGCAAAGAAAATACCCCTTTTAGGGATGA
>NW_021324182.1:0-535 GCF_001605985.2 Dendrobium catenatum | reverse complement strand
ATTTTTACCAACTTTGTTCAATCCCCCACTTGCCAAATCAGCTCTCAAGCCAACTCTTTTCTAGCTAACAATTCCTTGAGAAATTATTAGGTGTGAGCAATGTACCTTTCTTTACATTTAGAGCCAATAACAAGTAGGAAAATTGGAGTCAAAGTCTCTCAAAACCCAATTTGAAAATTTGCCCAAGCTTGCTAGCTTGATAAGTAATTGAATCATGGAGGAGTATTGATGCAAGTGGCAGTTCCTAGAAATTGCCCAAGAATTTTCTAAACCATTCTAGTTAGGTGATCCTTAATTTGCCTCAATTGGACAGTAGTGATGAATTATTATATCTCTACTAACTAAGATACTTCATTTCCTTGTGACACTCTATAGCTTGGCTTCTTATCCTAGGCATCTACCTCACTCATCACACCTTAAAATATTTCAGATCCAAAATTATTTATGGGTGATATTGAAACCTTATCGCCAAGCACATATCAAACTAAGAAAGAAAAAAAAAGAAAGAGAAATATAAGAGAGAGAGAGAGAGAGA
>NW_021324181.1:0-481 GCF_001605985.2 Dendrobium catenatum | reverse complement strand
AAACTGTGGAGTAATCTGCCACTACTGCCCTGACTGTCACTCTGGCTGGGACTATGGCTGGGACTAGAAACCATCTGAACTGTCTAAGGGCCCTTGGGCTGCACTAGGTCGCTGTCCTGGAGGTGTATCTGTCCTGTGGCCATCAACCTCTCAACCTTTTCCTTAAACACAAAACAATCCTCTAACACATGCCCAACGTATCTGTGGTAAGGGCAATAGAGTGGATGCTCAGTCTGACCCTCCTCCTCTACTCTACTGCTGCTGGGAAAGGTAAGTATGTTCTTCTTAGTAAGGAATTTAAATATTTTCTTCACACTCTCCCTTTTAAAGGGGTATTCCTTACTAAGCTTCTCCTGTAAGGACTGCTGACTCTCTGGAGTCCTACGGGAGGTCCTGGGCTGTGTTGCTGGCTAGCTAGCTGAGTGTGACTGACTAGCTGGGCGCGACTGCTGTGGAGGTGCTGAACTGCCTAAGGGCCTCT
>NW_021324180.1:0-455 GCF_001605985.2 Dendrobium catenatum | reverse complement strand
ATCATGATTTTGATGCTTTACATCTGATGTGTGCGTGTGTTTATCATAAACTTAAAAATTTTAAAAATTATTTTGATCAAAATTTTGATTAGTTTGAATTTTAAAATGTCAAAATTTTTTCCAACTATAGATATTTATAAGGATAGAATTATAATAATTTATACAAAGTTAAAAGAGGTAAAACACATTTTATAGATTTTTTTAGTGCTACTTTGATGATTGGGTCAAAGAAATATAATATCCACCGTCCAAAGCATGAATTGTTGATATGGTATTTCAGTATTTCCCAGGAATACTATGCTAATCTCAAAGCACTTCTCAGAGGTTTATTTTGCTTTGATTAGTAATTATCTTCTACTGTTGCACGGGATGTCACGTTTTGCCCGTTGCATGCCGATTACTATTTTACAACACACGGCAACGAAAAAAATTATAAAACGTTGAATTGAGAATAA
>NW_021324179.1:0-320 GCF_001605985.2 Dendrobium catenatum | reverse complement strand
ATAATTTATGACTTAAATTTGGTCGAGCTATATATGAACTAGCTCAAATTTAATATAATGAATAGCTTGTGAGTCTAGCTTAATGAGATTTTGAGTTAATCTTGAGTAGAGTTGTTAGCTTGCAAGGTAATTTGTTTAAATGTTTTTTTTATATAAAAGTAAATTAGAATTTATTAGACTATATAAGTTCAAATATGAAGCTGCTAAAAATATTTAAAAATTATATTTCATTTTTTAGGAGAAATAATTCTCTATTATTTATCTTTAATAATTGTTACATAATCATATTTTAATTCTAAATAAGTCTGCTCATGAGCTAA
>NW_021324178.1:0-258 GCF_001605985.2 Dendrobium catenatum | reverse complement strand
CGAGCGAACTCCGGCGAAAGGCTTCTGCATCCCGCTCAAAGTCACACCTCCAGCCGTCCTCCAGTCGCGGTCTCTGAAGGAAACCTGCTCGCCTTTGTCCCCTGAAGCTTCCAGATAGAGAAGCTCATTCGTTGAGGCTTTCTCTGTGGTAATTCCTCCATCCCAAGCTCCCTAGTTAGGTAGTCCGGTCAAGTGTGAAGGAAACCTTCACCCCAGCGGAATTTCACCGTTGGATTGAAGGTTTCCACCCCCCTGATC
>NW_021324177.1:0-382 GCF_001605985.2 Dendrobium catenatum | reverse complement strand
TTTATTTTCATTTGGATTTGATCCCAATTTGATTTTAATCTATTTGAGTTTGAGCTTTAGGAATCATTTATGTTTTGTTTCTGGTCCACAGTTCATTTGAGTCCACCTCTTTATTCTTTTGAGTTCAACAGATCCAGGTACGATTTCACCCGAAATTTCGGCAACCTCCCGGCGTCTCCCCTGTTTAGGGAAAAACTACGAGAAAACTGGCCTTTCCCACCACGCGCAATAAAGGCGTGTATGGTAGGTGTCCTCTGACGAGAACACCGCGGCCGTGAATTTTTGTTCCTCCTACCACGCGCAATAAAGGCGTGTATGGGGTCTTTGACAGTACCTATTTAAAAGACAATTTGCTTTCCCCCCGCTCGTGGGTATTTATAAG
>NW_021324176.1:0-795 GCF_001605985.2 Dendrobium catenatum | reverse complement strand
AATAGTAATAGTTTATATTTAATTTATGCTTTTATGCAAATTAAATTTTGATTAAAAATCAAATTTAAAGATTAAACATATTTAAATTTAAAGTTATAACAAAATTATGCTTGAACTCAATTTAATTTCCAACAAGATTAAAGCCATGGGAGCTCTCATGGTGGTATTTGCGGTGGTTTTGGGAAGAGAGAGAGAGAGGGAGAGAGAATGATGAATATATTTTTTTTAATATTTTAGATATTCTAAAAACAATAACAGATTATATTTTTTGTAGAATTTTAAAATAATTAGAAGGTTTCAAGGAATTCTATAACAAAATGTAAACTTCATTATCTTGATAAGAGAAAATTGTATGCTTCATTAAAATTATATATAAATTTTTATCGAACTTATATTATGATTGAACTATTTTTTAAAAAATTTGAAGTCATAAGAGAAAAAAGGAAAATTTAAATATTTTGATCAAATATAAATTTTAACAATGCATTTTTTTTTCTTAAAATAACGTATGAATTCCTCTTCATAATTTGACGTAAGAAACTTTGACCATTAAAAAAATTAAATTAAATGTTCAAAATACTTCATCCACTATATATACTATAAGTTCTCTATGTATACAAATTACGTAAAAGTTTAATTCAATATGTTATTTAGTTATTGTGTGCTTATTAATATTTTTGTATTCCTGTCATTTTAGTACTGTTGGTAGATTCAGAAGACAATCTACTCAGTTAGAGGAGAATGATCAAAAATATGCGCCCCTTATTATGCTTGAGAAGAAGCAGTATGCCTCAC
>NW_021324175.1:0-262 GCF_001605985.2 Dendrobium catenatum | reverse complement strand
AATTTGACTTTTCACAGGACAAAGGAGACAACGAATTCATGTAGCTGACCCTACGTAGTGGGACAAAGGCTTGATGTTGTTGTTGTATCCATGCCATCATGAACAATCATTGAATGTGAGAAATAAAAAACATGAATTAACTTACGACAAATACAATAACTAAATAAATATGAATAATCTCCTTCCATGCATTTAATTCAAGAGAAAAAATATTATTTTAATTAAAATGACATGAGTACTCATCTTGATTTAAATAACTTTT
>NW_021324174.1:0-356 GCF_001605985.2 Dendrobium catenatum | reverse complement strand
CGGTCATGGAAGAGATGATGAAGAAATTACTTGAGATGAAGACTAATCCGACGGCGTCGGAAGCTAGAGAGACTATCGGCGACCATGGCGTAGGAGGAAATCCGACGGGGGAGGAGGAATCCGGCAGTAGAGATCCTTGAGGGAGAGGACGACATGCCACCTCTAGAGCCACTTTCTAGAGAGGAGATGAGCATGGAAAATGATCGAAGTGGTGCTGATTTTGGCGGTATAAGAGAGGAATTCCAGCGTCGAGGTGCTTAATTTTAGTGTCGAGGTGCGGAATTTGAAGGTAGGAGAGGGGAATACGACGAAAGTGCTGATTTTGGCAGTAGAAGAGAGGAATTCAAGCGTCGAGG
>NW_021324173.1:0-228 GCF_001605985.2 Dendrobium catenatum | reverse complement strand
GGGTGGTTATGGGTTGTTGCTGAACTCTTTGACCGTGAACCGTTTGAAGGACATTTGAAGGCCTTAATGATTTCGAAAATTGGTGATCTTGGACTCATTGGATTCATATCGTCGAGCCGTTCGATTTTAGTATAAGCTCGTCAAAATCGGAGACCGTTTGGTAACTCAAATTGCAGTTTAAACCTTCCAATAGCGCTTTGAGCCCTTGATTTGCACTCATTTGGGCTC
>NW_021324172.1:0-325 GCF_001605985.2 Dendrobium catenatum | reverse complement strand
GGGTTAAAATACCTATATGAGAATGCAAATCCTCAAGATTTCTTCAGTTAAATTTATAAATTTTTGTGTTTTAATGATCACCGAAGGGAGAAAGAGAAGATGGAGGAAGGAAATGTTCGAATCCGATTATTGTTAGAAATATCTGTTAGACAACTATATTTATAGTGCTAACATGCACAGAAATGCATGTATAAAGACAAGAGAATAGAACAATTAAGAAGAATATCTTCAATAATGAGGATATATTCTCCTAATAAATATTATAGATTCATGTTATAAATTTAAATGGTAGGTTCAAATTTGAATTTAAAATGTGCCATAATTG
>NW_021324171.1:0-208 GCF_001605985.2 Dendrobium catenatum | reverse complement strand
ATACTCTTGCAAAAAAGAAACCCATTTAGCATGTCTCTTGTTGAGATTTTTTTGTGAACCCAAAAATCGTAAAGCCTCGTGATCAGTGTTTAGAACAAATTCTCTCTGAATCAAATAACACCTCCAAAATTTTAAAGCTTGAACAATAGCATAAAACTCCAAATCATAAGCAGAATATCGAGATCGAACATCATTCAACTTTTCACTA
>NW_021324170.1:0-360 GCF_001605985.2 Dendrobium catenatum | reverse complement strand
GCAAAGGAGATTTTTAATTGCAAAAGTGATCTAAGGCCTGTGCAAAACGTAATAAACTATTTAAGAAAAAAATACTTGGATGTTCTATTGCTACTACTTTTGGGGGCCAATTTCTTGATCATATGAAAGATTTGAAGATTTTCTAGTTGATGATCTCATTATATAAATATAAGACTTAATTCTTTTCATTTGATGACAAATTATAAAATAAAAATGATTATTAGTTTTTAATATTAAATAGAAGTGGAAAATAAAATAAACTAATGCCAGTCGATTGCTTAGGCAAATGACTGGCTTTGATGTGGCATGGCGTAGGATGACGAGGGAGTCGAGCGTGGCATGCTACGTGGTGGTGGGCCC
>NW_021324169.1:0-260 GCF_001605985.2 Dendrobium catenatum | reverse complement strand
GCACTTATAGCGCAACTATAGCGCAACCATAGCGCAACCATAGCGCAACTATAGTGCAACTATAGCGCAACCATAGCGTAATTTGCATCATGTAAGCTAAAAAATTATCTCACTTTTCTTTAAAAATTTAAATATTTTTGCTGAATTCTCTTGAGTAAAGTATAAATCTGTATACCACTGTCATCTCAGAAAACGCGGTCTTAATTCTGAATCGGTTGGTTTATTCAAAGAAAAATGTTCCAATAACCAAATCTGTATAA
>NW_021324168.1:0-258 GCF_001605985.2 Dendrobium catenatum | reverse complement strand
ACATATATGCAATCTCAAGAACATCACCAATGGAGGTGCCACCAAGGGCGGAATCCTCTATAGTTGAGTGGGGTAGATGAGGGCGGCAATTGCCCCCTCTAAAAATAAGAACTTTCAGTATAATAAAGGTTAGTTGATACTTTATCTCTTGCTTCTTATTTTTTGCCCCAACTAAGATTTTTTTCACATTTTTCCCCCTCCAAAATCGGAAAGCCTGCTTAGTCTCCCGCACGCTAGTATAATGAATCGCTCGCAGGC
>NW_021324167.1:0-512 GCF_001605985.2 Dendrobium catenatum | reverse complement strand
TGGCCTTACCCTTTGACAAGGGTAGAGCCTAGGATAACCAACAGTAAGGATCACCTAAAAATGTGAAAACAAGGTAAGGGGATTCTCCTATAGCCTTGCCCTTCAGCGAGGGCAGAGCGGAAAGGAGAATCAACTATAAAGGTCACCACTAGGGTGAAAAAGGTAAAGAGATTCTCCTCTAGCCTTACCCCGTAGCAAGGGTAGAGCCAAGAGAAGAGCCACAAGTAAGGTAGCAAAAGTATACCAACTATCTGTCTGACTATATCGAATCAGCAGAATAGAAGGTGAAAGGGTCCCATATCCTCCTGCCTATTTCAAAACAGTGGATTGGGGTGACTCAGTATCTGCCTGACAAAATCGGGTCAGCAAACAAAGGAATCAGCAAGCCTGGTGTCTGCCTAATCGGAACAAGACACTCAGGGAAAGGGGTGGCGAGGAGTTCCTACCAGGTGCTCTGTCAGGCCCTCTCTACCACGTAAGTAAAACCAACTTCCCGTCTGTTCATTTCAAAC
>NW_021324166.1:0-272 GCF_001605985.2 Dendrobium catenatum | reverse complement strand
GTGAAATTTTGGAGCTTTGTGAAAAAGCAAGGAAATTTATTGGGTGACAGCTGTCTTTCTGCATGTGACACTGTGGATTTTAATGCCATCAATTCATTTGGAAGAGAATAAAAAATTATTCAATAAATCTTTATTATTATTTTCACTTACGTGCATGTGATTATGTTGAAGGCTTGAGCATGTGCTTATCATTTATCAAATAAAAACTAGCTTAAACTTCATCGTCTCATATCTCTTCTCCAATTAATTAACGTTTTTTTAATAATTTTTTT
>NW_021324165.1:0-306 GCF_001605985.2 Dendrobium catenatum | reverse complement strand
AATAGGTACGAAGTAGAAGAGTGGATTTTGTAATTGGTAATCCAAAATCCAGAGATCCCTGAATGTAGCGAAGGAGTTTCTTTAGCATGACCGTGTAAATGGGCTCGGGACTGTGCATATGCTGGGAGAGCACATTGACGGCATAGGCGATGTCCGGTCTCGTCAATGTGAGGTACTGGAGACTTCCGATGATGCGTCTGTAGGTGAGAGCGTCGAAGAGCGGAGGATCCTCAGATTTTAATGCTGTAATTTTGGTGATAGACGGGTTAGCGACCGGATTACATTTTGGTAATCCGGCCATTTGTA
>NW_021324164.1:0-388 GCF_001605985.2 Dendrobium catenatum | reverse complement strand
CAAGCAAGAAGAGAAGGAAGAAGCTCCTCCTCGACCATCGCCGGACAACCGCAGGAGCATCGCCGGACCACCACCAGAGCCTCGCCGGACCACTGCCGGACCATCATTGGAGCTTCGCCGGAACACCGCTGGAGTTTCGCCGCACCACCACCTTAAGGCCCGACGTTCAGGCCTTGAGGTTCATATATACCCGACGTTCAGGCCCGATGCTTAAGGCCCGACATTCTGCTCAAGTCCCGACGTTCTGCTGAAGGCCCAACGTTCTTCTCCAAGCTCGACGCTCAAGGCCTGACATTCTGCTCAAGTCCCGACGTTCTGCTAAAGGCCCAAAGTTCTGCTTAAGGCCCGACATTCTGCTGAAGGCCCAATGTTCTGCTCAAGGCCCGAC
>NW_021324163.1:0-246 GCF_001605985.2 Dendrobium catenatum | reverse complement strand
AATTCCAGATATCCCGCAAACCTCGGACTGAAATCCCACGAATCCTGTCGAGGATACGCTGAGTCGGCGCCGCTTGAGTCTCATCTCCATAATTCCTGCATGAATCCCGCTCTCGATCATCGCTCTTCGACGCCTTTAAAAGCCAATCGAGCGGACACCTCCGAAGGATCTCTCTCATGACTCTCTCCCGATCCCTCTCTGTTCGACTATCTCCCATTCGCAAATCCCACGACCTCCATTCCTCTC
>NW_021324162.1:0-298 GCF_001605985.2 Dendrobium catenatum | reverse complement strand
AGCCAATCGGACTTCGAACACTTTGAATTTAAATTTGTAAGATCTTGATTTAGTTGTAACCTCTACTGAGATGACTCTGGATAATTCTGATTTAATTTTGGATAGTTCTGATTTAGTTTTGGATAATTCTGATTTAATTCTGGATAATTTTGATGGTGACTTAGATAATCTTGAGTTGGAAGTAAGTCAATAAAATTCATCACCGAAGTTAAGTGAAACGGAACCCATGGATCTTAGGGTTACAGCCAAACCTGAGTCTCCTTCAGAAGACTGTACTTTGATTCTAAAAGTTTTTAAG
>NW_021324161.1:0-257 GCF_001605985.2 Dendrobium catenatum | reverse complement strand
AGTTAGCTATTGTTCCCTCTAAGGATTTGTATTATCTCTCTTAATCAACGTGTAGGCTCTATATGAGTTTCCAAAAAAAAAAAAGTACAAAAACATTTATGTTTATTGGCTAAGCCCAAAATCAGCATCTATATATGTTTACCCAATACTCAAATTATGGTTTGACTACCCAATATTTGGCTCACAAACAGGGGTGGAACTAGCTTTAATTTTCAGGCGGGGGGTGGGGGGCTAACTTATAAGTAAAATTGTAGAGA
>NW_021324160.1:0-1384 GCF_001605985.2 Dendrobium catenatum | reverse complement strand
ATAAAATCAGTAAAAATGTGAAAACCACCAATCAATCAACTCTAAATCTAATTTCTACAATCAAACAAAATTAAAATACAAAACCAATTCAAATTAAAATTTAATTATAATAATTTATAAGTAATTAGTAATTAATCTCTTCTGCTTTAGTATGTTATGAATTATTGAACTTTGCCCTTAATGAATGGTTAATTTTAATTAATTTGGTTTGAAGATCAATTAATATCAAATCAAGGTCAAATTAAATCATATGATGTATGTTGTCACTAAATTGAAGGATTTGAAGTTTCATCCCTATTGGATGTGGCTACATATTCCTAAAGTTTTCCTATATTCGCTAATACTCATTTGTAATTGTTGTCCTTAGATGTCAATAGTATTTAGAATAGGTTTGAATAATTACGTCTCTAACTCTTGCACATATGTATAAACAAATCATAACAATCATATGTCATAAATCTATATGAATTGAGAGTGACAAATTTTCAAATATTTTGGTCAAGTTATGACCTAAATATTAGTCATAACTTAAAATTGATTCCATAAAGCTATGATTTATAAAGAATATATCATAGCTCAAACTCATCAACTTTGAATTCAATTCATTGAACATATAGAGAGTCAATGAAAGAAGTTTGGATATAATATTTATTCAATTACTCTCTATATGACAATAATTAAGCTCTGTCTAAAGATTTCATAAAGGTTTTAAATGCATGCAATAGAGCTAAAATCTATTTATGATGAATTTTTTTTAAAGACAAACTAAATTATATCCCATACTCATGTAAATTCAATTATCATAAAAATAAAGCTTATATAACTCTAAGAAAATTATTATAGGTGGAGTATAGCATGAAATTCAATGTGGCCAAATCTCAGTCCAAATTGATGAATATTTTGTAGCTAATTAAATAACAACAGAAAATCATATTATTGAAATTGTTTTCTGAATATTCATTCATTTGGGCTAGAATTATTTTTATTTGAAAGAGCTTTTAATTCTAAATCCATAGCCACCAAAATTACGAACAACCATTAAGAAATGAATTTTCTAGAATTATTTGAAGTTAAAAACATATTTTATAATTTAAAAATAGGTTTTACATTAATAATAAGCTGGTGAAGCATTAATTATCAATGATTGCGCCGCCTACCGTCATTGGTATTTAATGCAAAGCGGTGGCGGCATGGCTTTTAACACCACGGTGTTTCACTTAACCACGTCGGCACTATGCTACATCATTCGATCAGCCACAATTTGAAACGAATGGCTGAGATTGTGCTAGACAAAGATCCAAGCAAACAAACATGATGCACAGTTCGGACAGGAAGCAAAACGGCGGGATCTGAGCCGTTGATCCTAAGATCAACCATCCAGATT
>NW_021324159.1:0-240 GCF_001605985.2 Dendrobium catenatum | reverse complement strand
GTTGATCATCCATCAACTCAATCAAAGCTGGAGGAGGTCTAGCTGGGACTCGTTGGAGTTGGATAATGAACTTAGAGGTTCTTGGAGGTGGTGGTAAATCCTCCAACTTAGTCCTTTTTGGAACAAATTCCTTCTCGGGGGATTTGGGCCTCTTTCCCTTGATATCCGGATGTTTTAAAGTCTCATTCCCCTTTGGTTTAACAACTACTTGTTTGAATAGTTGCTATTTGAATGAGTTAT
>NW_021324158.1:0-284 GCF_001605985.2 Dendrobium catenatum | reverse complement strand
ATAAACAAATTTTAAATTTAAAAAGACTAGATTTTCTTAATGAAAATTAATCTCAAATTACAATTTAATTTAAGCACAACTAAGATTAAAAAGACTAATGAAATTCATAAAAACTAAACACATTTCAAAAACAATGCAAATTTTAAAGCAAGTACAACAGATATTGATATTAATGAAAAAGATTATAAAATCACTTCATAATATCAATACTAAAATAAAAAGGAAAAATACACTAAGCTTTTAACACAACTAAAACAAACTAAAACGAACACTAATACAACAAA
>NW_021324157.1:0-247 GCF_001605985.2 Dendrobium catenatum | reverse complement strand
TTAAAAAGTTTAAAAAAAATTTAATAATCTAAAATATATTTTTAAAATTTTAATTAAAACAAAAATAAAATATTTTTATAAACCAGTCGGTTCTTTCCAACCTGGACCGGTTCTTTCCAAACTGGACCGGTTCAATGATTCACCGGTTGAACCGCCGGTTCAATTCGGTTTGATCCGGTTCGATGCATAGCCGATTCTGAAGCTTGATTGGACCGGCCACCAGACCGGTTCATGGTTGAAGCGGTTG
>NW_021324156.1:0-424 GCF_001605985.2 Dendrobium catenatum | reverse complement strand
GTATCGTACAGTACGATAATCAGTATTATCGTACCAATCGGATTTAATTCATCCCAATCCGTTGCTGACGTGTATCGTATCGTACGAAGAAGAGATATCGTACAATATGATTGGCAATAATTTTTGATGCATATCGTACAGTACAATGTAGGTCGTACTATACGATCAACATAGCTGAAATCTGCTTGTTGGTGGACGTTATGTAGATTGAGATGTATCATACGATACAATATGTGTATCGTACAATACGATAAACAGTCAAGGCAGAGTTTTTGTATGGTGAGTGTGTGATGATCAGGAGCTGCCCTATTTTTAAAAAAAAAATTGTTGTTTTTTTTTATGCAGTTATATCTATGACACCTAATCTAGTCCTCAAGGTGCTAAAGATGTCGAAAGCTAGAGGTTTTGTGAATATGTCTGCTAG
>NW_021324155.1:0-217 GCF_001605985.2 Dendrobium catenatum | reverse complement strand
TTTTATTGTTTCAACGTTCCAAAGTGCTTTAGAAGCAAGCCACAGGCAGTTTTTACTATTTTTAACTATCTAAATGGATTTGGGAAGGGGTAGCATGCAGATTTTCACTGTTTCCATGTGTCGAATTGCTTTGGGAATAAGTAGCATGCTGAATATCACTGTTTTTGGCTTCTAAGTTACGTTGGGAGTGAACTATGTGCAGAATTTCACTGGTTTG
>NW_021324154.1:0-229 GCF_001605985.2 Dendrobium catenatum | reverse complement strand
TCGTCGGGGCCCATGCGGGTTTGGATTGTATTTTCCCCTTTTAGTCTACCTATGTGTATACAAACTATTGTGCACGTGTGGGGATATTCATGGAATATACGCCTTTTGTCTGCTTATACGAATGTTGCAGATCCGGTGGCGTGGCATTATAGTCTTGTGGACGCCTTCTGTCTGCTCGTATGAGTATTGCATATTCGGTGGCGTGGCGTAGCAGCTTCTGAATGGAGTT
>NW_021324153.1:0-242 GCF_001605985.2 Dendrobium catenatum | reverse complement strand
AAGCATGCACCAAGGTATATCCTAAAGCAAATGTCTTGTGATAACATCCATGACTAAAGCAAAAAGATATGGACTTAAGTTTACCTTCAACTCCCTCTCTAGTCTTATCAATAAGAAGAATACCATCAATAAAAAGCATGCACCAAGGTATATCCTATAGCAAATGTCTAATGATAACATCCATGACTAAAGCAAAAAGATTTTTAAAATTTACCTTCAACTCCCTCTCTAGTCTTATCAAA
>NW_021324152.1:0-644 GCF_001605985.2 Dendrobium catenatum | reverse complement strand
ATTTCTCTAGTATTTTAAAAAATGGGGAGGGCTTAACAGAGTAGGAAGATATATGGATGAGATAGTATGATTTAAGACATTTGAGGTATTCCTTTGTAATTCAATTTTAATTATTTTGATGTAGGATTGCATGAAAATTGGATTATTATATATGAATTTTTAGAAATCAAAGGATGATGTTTAGGCTATGTTCGTTGTTTTACATTTCGTAGTTAGCTTTGGTCTTTTCTATGTTATAGTTGAGTTACAATTTTAATATAGGAATTTAATTCTTCCATTAGTCCCGGGGTATCACAAGCAAGCTAATAGAATCTCCATTATCCTTATATGAAAATACAAGAAGAGAAACTCAGGAGGCCAAAAAGATTCAAAAAAGAAGATCTAAAGAAAGAAGATCTTCAATTGTTTCTCATTATCATTTATTTATAAAGTTTTGAGGGCTATAGGGAAGACTATATTGAGAAAAGTAAAAATATAGATTACACAAAATACCCTTAAAATTCTACACTCTAATCTAACATGTGTTGCCTCGTGATTAGCTCTAAGAGGATGAAATCAATGGTCTAGTGAACAATTTATTGTTGAGTTGGCTCAAGAGAGGCAAGCAGTTGTAAGGCAAGTTTGAGACCGAGTTTTTAGAGGAC
>NW_021324151.1:0-213 GCF_001605985.2 Dendrobium catenatum | reverse complement strand
CTTTCAAGTCATTGTCAGCCACAAAGAGACAAAACGTCCCCATAAATTGAAGAAATTATTAAGTGCGTAGTCTGGACATAACCTGTGTTTAAACTCCAATTAAAATAGGTCACATCAATATGTACATACATTATATACAATTTATACACAGACTGTGTATAAATTATACACATTGGGTAAAGGCTGACATGACCTTTTTTCATTGGAGTCCGA
>NW_021324150.1:0-219 GCF_001605985.2 Dendrobium catenatum | reverse complement strand
TTAATGGTAAAACGTACATAAAATTTATGATAAAACGCACAGAGAATTAATTTAGAATGATCATTAAATGTAAAATTAATAGAATTAGCTTTAATAATGGTAAAACATACATAAAATTTATGATAAAATGTGCAGAGAATTAATTTATATAATGTGAATTTTTTTATTTATTAAATATTTTTAATAGAATGGACGGCCAAAATAATTAAAAAATAAGTA
>NW_021324149.1:0-458 GCF_001605985.2 Dendrobium catenatum | reverse complement strand
ATGTTATGTTCATCTTTTAAGATGATATAATATTTTTTTTGACATATCTAAATAAAAGAATGAATACACTTTTTTAAAAAAATGTATTTCTATTTTTAAACATATTCTATAGAATTTCATGTTCATCTTTTGAGATGATATGTTATTCTTTGAACTATGTTTGATTATAGAAAAATCAATTCTCAAAACCCTATTTTTATATTGAATCCATTGTAGAATATTATGTCGGCCTCTCGAGACTGTACTTTATTTTCAATGTAGTATTCGATTACAAAATAGGAGAAATCAAAATCTGCGTGGTGACATAAATTTTTCCACCACTAACCACCTAAGCGCTTTAAAACCATGTCTCCAGTCTCTTATGAAAGATGGGTAGGGATATTGTTTAAGTTTTATGGAATTTGGGCCGACATCTAAGACGATTCTTAATTAGCCCCTTAACTTATGTAGGGTGATAA
>NW_021324148.1:0-309 GCF_001605985.2 Dendrobium catenatum | reverse complement strand
GATAAATTATGTTTAGCACATACTAGTTTGTTGTAAAAGTTATTTTTTGTAGATTTGCCGTTATAATTAATGCCTTAAAATATTATGATTATTCTTACTAGTTAAAAAGATAAGAAATATGTCTAAAAAAGTTTTTTTTATTATATAAATTTGAAAAATAAAAGATATTATGATGGAACAAAAATCAAGTTTGCCAATCATAATTTTTCAATGAACAAAATACCGACTTCAAAGCTCTAGTTTTTTAAGCACTACCATGCAAATTTAATAAGAATTAATATTTTCATACATTTATGTATGAGAATTGTG
>NW_021324147.1:0-279 GCF_001605985.2 Dendrobium catenatum | reverse complement strand
GGCCGGTGTTTTTTTTCCTTGCTTCTATGATGATCTTATGTGTGGCACGAATGTTAATTTGTTTGATTGCTCTGAATTATGGTGATGATTGCTTATTTCTTTATTATGTTTTCTATATATTAATTATGATGTGATGTGTGTGTTAGAATGCCCATGGGCTAGGGCCTCTTTTATACTGATATAGCCTTATGCATGTGGCCACACTCATACATCGCTAATAGAGGGGGCCATAATCATTAAGCTTTAAAACTGACGTTTATTTTCTGTAGGCACTCTAGA
>NW_021324146.1:0-438 GCF_001605985.2 Dendrobium catenatum | reverse complement strand
TTACTGCACTCTGTGTTGTGATTTGATTAACGATTAGTTTACCCATAGGTTAGGAGCGATCTGGATTGTTAATATGATTTTCTGCAGGTGGCCACACTCGTGCAGGGCAGAAAAAGAGGGCTAATTAATCAATTTTTTTTTTATAAATGCTATAGGTACTCCAGTTGCTTAGTCCCCAAATAAGAAAGAGTGTGGCCAAGTGTGGCTAATTAATTTAATTTAAAATGCATATATATAACTGCTTAGGATGATTTTGCTTAGGATAACCCTGCAGGTGGTCTAGATTTTCTTTCATTTTCTGTGAAATGTAATGTAAATGCAAATGTATTTGAAAATTATCATAAATGTGAAAGTGATTTTGAAAGTGGGATATTACATCCAATTTGGAAACCAAAGAAAAGTGAATATACCTTAAAGGATTATTCTCTTTTATTTGGA
>NW_021324145.1:0-310 GCF_001605985.2 Dendrobium catenatum | reverse complement strand
AAATTTTTTTTGTTTAATCTTTTTGTTCTACTTATGTATATTTAAAAACTTTCATGCTACTAATTTAGATTTTTATGGCTACTAAACATGATTTAACTTACATGCATTTTATAATTTCTCATTCATTATTTTAAAAATTAATAAAATGTATTTGGTGGGAAATAAAAACTTCGTCAGTAGAAGAAAGACCAAAATTTGGACCAATATAGACATGATTTGAATCCAAATCACGTCTTTCATATGAAATAATTTTTTCATTATTTTCTAAAATAATTTTTTAGTGAAAATTTTTTACTAAAAAATTATTGTA
>NW_021324144.1:0-318 GCF_001605985.2 Dendrobium catenatum | reverse complement strand
GGTGCTACTTCAGGTTTGATTGCTAATCTGTGAACCGCTACATCAGGGGATAAGCCGGGCATCTCAGCATATGTCCAGGCAAAGCAATCCCTGAATTCACATAGGAGTTCTTTTATTTCTTCTACTTGATCTTCTGGTAGAAGAGAGCTAATGAAGGTTGGGCGAGGGTCCTCCTCAGTTCCTAAGTTGACTTCTTTAAGCTCGTCCATCGTAGCAGCTTGTCCACCATCTTCCAGTTCTTCTGGTGCAGGCTCAGCTTCTACGGGTTGATCATCATAATCATCAGCTTCGCGTGTCTCTTCAACACCATCATCCTCG
>NW_021324143.1:0-268 GCF_001605985.2 Dendrobium catenatum | reverse complement strand
GAAGACAATAAAACCATTATTATGTTTCCATATTAAAGTAAAGTATAGTACTTCATTTTTTTCTTTATCTTATTGTCTGTTGGTGTTCCAAACGTAACTTTCAGAATCCTGGAGAGGAAGATGCAGCTTGGGTTGCCATCAGGGGGCTGCTAGAGTAGCCACTAACATGATTAATGGCTAATGCATCTGCCTTGTCATTCCTTTTCCTTTGCACATTGCAGAATTCGAGTAGCTCGAACTATTTCATGAGCTTCATAGCCATGGTTAA
>NW_021324142.1:0-346 GCF_001605985.2 Dendrobium catenatum | reverse complement strand
GACGATCTATATCGGCCAGCTCAAAAATAGGGCGATGCTCAGGATGATTTACATCTGCTTTGAACTAATTGGCCAGGACGATCGTGAGAAAGGCCTGGACGATATTTCTTCTGATCGTCTCAAATCGTTCCGGGCTAATGAGCTTAATTTGTTCTGATCGGCCAGAACGATATGCCTATCGGCCTGGACGATAATGTCGGCAACTTGCATTAATGAGCTCGTTTTGAGAGCTTCTATTTAAGCCTTGGCATGACACTTTATAAGTGTCTTTGGCAGCTATCGTAGCTTCGTTCTTGTGGGGGAAACTAAAAGAGAGAGCTTGAAAGGGAAAGAGGAAAGGGTGGAG
>NW_021324141.1:0-214 GCF_001605985.2 Dendrobium catenatum | reverse complement strand
AGAAAAAACATGGGAAATGGTTCATAAAGACTCACCTTAGCCTTCTCTTAATCTTCCCTACAATTTCCTCCACGAACGGCCGCTAGAAACCGCCGCCCGAAGCCCCCAACCGCTCCCTTCCGCTCGCCTCTTCCTCTTGGTTCCGCCTCCCTTCATTTCGGCTGACCAAAATGAGCAGAAGGAATGAGTGGGGTTTCGGTTCTTTCATAACTTA
>NW_021324140.1:0-218 GCF_001605985.2 Dendrobium catenatum | reverse complement strand
ACTCTAGAATTAGAATCCAATTTTGATTTTAAAATTCCCAAAGAAAGTTAATATTTTTAAAATATATTTTCAAAATTCCAAAACAGAAAAATGGCACGCCCGGTGGGACGAATCTCTCTCTATCTTTAATAAGAATGAAATTTTGTTTTATCGATAGTCTTAGCTACCTTTCTTCTGTTGGCCCTGTTTGAATAGTTGCTATTTGAATGAGTTATATT
>NW_021324139.1:0-281 GCF_001605985.2 Dendrobium catenatum | reverse complement strand
AAATGAGTCAATCTCCTCTTTTTCGGGTAAAAAATGGGTCAAAATCGGGTTTTCGGGTCAAAAATGAGTCAATTTTGGGTCAAAGGGTTAACTCGAACCCACACCGATTTTTGAAACGAGTCGAAATGTTGAACCCAAACCCGACCCATTTTGGGTTCGGGTTGACCCTAACTCAAAATTTTTGGGTCTGGTTAGAGACGGTATTTCGGGTCTTGTCAAATATTGACACTCCAACCGTCTTCTGTGTATTTACTTTACTATTATTCATATCTTTTAATTTC
>NW_021324138.1:0-217 GCF_001605985.2 Dendrobium catenatum | reverse complement strand
CTGACATCTTTATTAAACCACTGGCCTTCGACACTTTCTATTCTTTAAGAACCAGATTGAGTGTGATTGACATAAATGCATGAAACTTGATTTGTTAGTTACTTTCTTTTGCTTTTTTTTTCTTAGTTTTTGGTGTGTTTTACTTTTTTTTTCTCTTACTTAGTTTTTCAAAATAATCTCTATTTTTGAAAATTTGTAGTCAATATGTTTTTCATCT
>NW_021324137.1:0-533 GCF_001605985.2 Dendrobium catenatum | reverse complement strand
AGAAAAGATTGAACAAGAAGATTGAAGAAAGAAGACGAAGAAATGAAGATACAAGAAAGAATATATCCCAGTTCAAAAATCACTTGCGTCATTCTTAGGATTAGAATCCAGGTTTGTTGTTAGTGGTGCCCAGCCACTTTACTTTTCTGCAAATTCTGGGTGTAATATGGACATTGGACATTGTACATTATATTTTGGATTATTTAATTTGATTGCTTATATTGTTTGTGTAGTTGAATTTTGTAGGACTCTTGCATGCCGTGTTTTATTTTAGTCTGGATACGAATCAGAGAGATTTTTTTTCGTAAGGGTACGTATAAAATTCTTCTACTTGTAATTTAAATAAAAAAATTTAGGCTCACATAGTAACTCTAATGATCTAAGAAGTAAGCTCGGGACTGCCGAGAGTCAGCATAAGCATATTAATACTTTCTCTTCCTCGTTAGGCACTTCCCCGCTTGCGGGTTCTGACAGACCACTTGACCTATGAGGGTGTAGTTCTGTCAAGGGGAAGTTGTGCAATCTCTAGGAAA
>NW_021324136.1:0-472 GCF_001605985.2 Dendrobium catenatum | reverse complement strand
ATTGAGCTGTGTTTTTTTTTTTTTTTCTTCTTTTATTAATGTAGTCTTTCATATAAACCATAAATCCCTATAAATAAAGGGTATAAGGAGCATTTTGGGTCTCTTTGCATCTTTAGAATCTATTGGCATTTATACTTTAGGAAATCTAATTAGTGGATAATTCTTTATCTCTCAATGCTCACATAGATTTTTAGGTCATACTCATAAAACTTGCTTGCTATTAAGGTTAAGTATCACCTATAAACAAATTTTGGTCTAATATCCTAAAAGATTTAATGACAGCGGATTAATGATAGTCTCAACTTGATGAGTAAAGCCGTCAATGATCATGGAGAATTAAAGTTAGACTACTCTTTGATACATCAAGGAATTAAAAAAATGATTAACAAAAATAATCTAAGATGCTTTAGTAGAGCTACCATGGTGTGCAAAGAGGCTAGATAGTAGAACACTAGCTTTAACACCTATCCTT
>NW_021324135.1:0-303 GCF_001605985.2 Dendrobium catenatum | reverse complement strand
GCAATTCCCATATCATCTCATGATAGTTTCACATCACCTATCAATACCTTAATCTAGTCTTGAAGAAAGGTTACTCTATCCTATTTTTAAATTTAGATAACTAGTATAAAAATTAAGAGGATAACAAGTACCCGTCCACTCACCTTTTAGTCACATTATACAATGTGGTAAGTTAGGAAAAGATCATCCTTGAATTACTATATAAATGGAGTGTTGCACGCTCTTTTAAAATAGTAGCTCATCCATAACATTTTTAGAATAAAAATTCTTGGACCTATAAAAGATTGTAGGAAAGGAAAGGCT
>NW_021324134.1:0-404 GCF_001605985.2 Dendrobium catenatum | reverse complement strand
TCTAAATACTTAGAATAAGTTCTAATATTTATTAAAAATCTAAAACTTTCAAAATTAACTTTGGTTTGAAAAGTTAACTTTTGGAACCCTTAATTAACATAATAAAATAATTCCAATAAATATAAAAAATGCAATAATTAATGAAAATTCCAAAAAACTTTAATTTGAATAATAAAACCACTTGAACAACATTCAAATATGTAATAAATACTCCAAATATAAAGTTTATTGGATGGACTACTCTGGGCTGTAGGGCTACGTGTCTTAAGGAGGCTTGATTTTCTGAGCTTGGTGGCGCAACTCCATGAATGAATTCAATGGAGTGTTAAACATCAAAGCTAAATTAATTTTAATTATTTTACTAAAATAAAATACTTAATTTAACTATATCAATAAGGTTTTTA
>NW_021324133.1:0-645 GCF_001605985.2 Dendrobium catenatum | reverse complement strand
GGGGGCGGAGGGGGTGAGGGAGGCGAGTGACCCCACATGCCCCCTTGTTGAACAACCACATCACCTTTGCTCAAAACTACGTATGCATTAGGGAATGACTATGCCCAAACTATTTGGAAAGTCAAAAGAGAGCTATTCACCTCTTCTTAAAAGAGGAGCTCAAACCCATTGTAAAATACTGTTTGAAGAGACTGGATCTCTTTTGCCTTGTAGGCAGTGTTTGACCTCTCTATGGCACCTAATAGGGTCTCATGTTTTATCTTCTTCAGCCTCCCAATGAAGTGGAGTTGGCGGTACTTGGGAAAATTTGGTTGTAACAAAATCATTAGTTAAGTAAGATAACATCTTGAGAAATCCACTCCTTGGTCAACATCCTTCTTGAAACAATTAATGTGAGGATGAGAGAATCCTGATGGGACCTTGGTCACAGAAGCTCTGAGAGCAGTAGATGTATTGAAAGCATAATTTTTTCCTAGGGTACTGATACATGACATATATGAAATTATGATTTAGATAAGGATTTTGCACGCTTGATGATTAAGAGCAAGTTAATTAAAGTTTTATGGTGAGTTTTATGATGTGCTTGGAGTATCAAAGGGAAAAGCTCATAATAGTAAAAATAGTTGGTGGTGGAACCCAATTGTG
>NW_021324132.1:0-311 GCF_001605985.2 Dendrobium catenatum | reverse complement strand
TAGGAATTCTCTAGGCTAAGAGTGTTACAACTCAAACAAATAAAACATTTGTGGAAAACTCGAACATGACTCAATTTGAAGCTTGGTTTTTTTTCTTTTGAATATGAACAAGAAATATTTGACTAGGTCAATATAAATCATGATGAATCAACTGATAGTGATTGTGCTAGCTCAACAAACTGACAAATTAAGTTGAGCCAATATCAAGCTCAAGCTTCTATAATATTTCAGCTCAAATTATGCTCAAACTTGTCACTTAATATCAAGCTCAAGCTTCTTTGATTTTGCAAATTCAATTTTTACTCCACTTG
>NW_021324131.1:0-234 GCF_001605985.2 Dendrobium catenatum | reverse complement strand
AGGAGAAGAAGAGAGAGACAGGGAGAAAGAGAGAGAGAGAGAGAGAGCGAGAGAGAGAGAGAGGGAGAGTGAGCGAGAGAGAGAGAGAGGTAGAGAGAGATAGAGAGTGAGACGAGAGATGAGAGAGAGATAGAGGGAGAGGGAGATAGATAGATTGAGAGATAGAGAGAAATAAAAGGGGGGAGAGAGAGAGAGAGAGAGAGAAGAAGAAGAAGAGGAAGAAGAAGAATAAGT
>NW_021324130.1:0-265 GCF_001605985.2 Dendrobium catenatum | reverse complement strand
TATTAGATACATGTCACACTTGAATATGACTCTGACAAATTCTAACTGACCCAATATCACATGACTTAACAACAATATTAGTGATATGTTCGACATACAATGTCACAAATAGATTTTTGATTTGCTTGTAATATTGCAAGAAGTAAAAATAAGACTTGAAAAATGAAACAACTAATAATATTATATAGAAATAAAACATGTATACCCTATAAATGGGTGAGACATATACAAATTTATCTTACTTATGAGTGCTATATTTACTCTC
>NW_021324129.1:0-283 GCF_001605985.2 Dendrobium catenatum | reverse complement strand
AGAGAGGGAGAGAGAGAGAGGGAGAGGGAGATAGAGAGAGAGAGCAAGTGAGAGAAAGTTAGAGAAAGAGCAAGCTAGAGAAAGAACAAGAAAGAGCAAGAGAGATCAAGGGAGAGAGCAAGAGAGAGAGGGAGAGAGAGAGAGGGAGAGAGAGAGAGGGAGAGAGAGTGACAGAGAGAGAGGGAGAGAGAGTGAGTGAGTGAGAGAGAGAGAGAGAGAGCAAGAAAGAGGAAGGGAGTGTAAGACAGAGAGGGTGAGAGGGAGAGAGAGAGAGAGCAAGTGA
>NW_021324128.1:0-312 GCF_001605985.2 Dendrobium catenatum | reverse complement strand
ATTGGATATTCAAGTGTTGGAAAATCTTATAGGGTATCCAACAAAAGAACTTTGGTCATTGAAGAAACCACACAAGTTGTATTTCATGAATCTAGAAATTTGGAAGAGCCAAATGTTGTTGAAGATGAGATTGAGGAAAAATCTCAAAAGATTGAAAGAATAAATTTGGAAGAAAATGTGAAAGAGAATTTGGAAAGAGAAAACCCTTTGCCTAGAGATTTGAGATTTTCTAAAAACCACTCAAGGGAATTGATTATAGGTGAATCTAGTGAGGATGTTAGAACTAGGCGTGGATTAAACAAGAAAGTCAAT
>NW_021324127.1:0-296 GCF_001605985.2 Dendrobium catenatum | reverse complement strand
CATTTTGACAGACCTTAGATTAAAAAAAAAAAAAGTGCGCGTGTGTGTGTATAATCTATGGTGAATATATAAATAGAATAATTAACATGGCTGAGTGTAAGTGAGGAGAAATTATTCTGTTTGTTCCAGACTGTCCGAAGGCAAATCTTAATACATCACATCACCCGATATACAGCAGTACCATTGAATATCAGGTGACATTACTCATTCTGTTTCGCCTCCAAACGATATCAATATCCTCACAGAATAATTTTACTATAGAGAGAGAGAGAGATGCGTACGGTTGAAATTAAATA
>NW_021324126.1:0-979 GCF_001605985.2 Dendrobium catenatum | reverse complement strand
CGAGTTGCTGTGCTGCTGCTGTATGACAACAAATTACCTTGTTACCCTTTTATACATTTACATAAATATAATAATCAACTACTTTTTTAAATAAAATTAATTAATTTTATTAAATCTTTTATATATCAAAATACTACAAAATTTTGTACTCAAAACCAATTTATATTAATCTGATGTAGATGTTGATCAACAGGACTTACTGGCAACCATTGCTGCAAATTACAAAGGGGTTGTGTGAGGCCTAAGGAACATTTTCATTATCCAACAAGGGCCATTTGAGCACCGCAGCAACATTCGCAGTCAAATTACCTGCCTCCGATATTTCAAATGTAATTAACTTACCGTGAGATTTGAGCAGCCGTTTTTTGGCGTTTGGCAAGGTTTAACTCAAATACTGCTCTATTCGTGCTGAAATTCTGTATCCAAATGCCAAAGCTTTGCAGTTTGAGTTGCAAAGCTCAAATTCATGGTGGACAGGTGTTGTTTTTCTGATGTCTATTATCTGTCAATCCTTGCTTGTAGAGGTGGCTCCTTTCAGTAAGAAGAATTTAGAGTGCAAAGTTCATTTTTTACGATAGGAACCCTGAATAAGGGGAGATAGTTATCTTAGGTCTGAAGTTCCAATTTTACTCATTACAATAATGTATGTAAAAAAAGTTTCTTACTATCTCACTTTTGTGGTGATATTTTATGTTAATTTGTTTGAGTCACTATCACTAGCTCAATTCTTTGCCCAAAAAAAAAAAAAGTTCAATAATCATCTTTATCTAAGCTAATTGTATTGCTTGAAACGAATGACTAAACCACAATCTAATATTTTTACCAGCTATAGGATTCTGGTTTTTTTTTTCTTTGAATTAATTCAGCAGTAAATATCTTTCTTCCCCTCTTATGAGAATAGTAGTCTTATGTAGGTTTTCAATTATAATGAAGAGACACAAAAACAAATTATTCCACATAGGGAGAAACGAAAGTTATG
>NW_021324125.1:0-693 GCF_001605985.2 Dendrobium catenatum | reverse complement strand
AATAACTCAAGAAGTATTTAGAGTTTTTATATGAAAAATTTAAACAATATAAGAAAATCATATTGGGGATAGATGAAATGAACCACAAGATAAATACATATAATAAAAGTATATTCTTTCTCAATCGGAGAAGATGAGATTATTTAAAATACTAATTTGTTCTCTTGTGATAGTTGAGAATGTTTATGAATTCTGGAAGGGTGATGATAATATCTGAATGATGTTAGTTGAATGTTAGTGGTTGAGTGACGATAGGAAAATAGATGATGATGGTTTACAAGTGATGGTGACTAGGCGATAGTAGTCAAACAACGGAAAATTTATTCTGTACGGACGTCGAACGCCGTCTGGAGACCAACCAGAATGCGCCACGTCACCCTTGTCCTCAGTAACGCTCGGTACGTCAGCTTAGTACCAATGACGTGGCACATTCTGGTTGGTCTCCGGGTAGTATTTTGCGTTCGGTCTCCACACTGAATAATTTCTCCAAATAACGATAGTTGGATAGTCGTAAACAAACTATAACAACATGGCATTTTAGATAGGCCAAATTATAAAAAGGAGCAAGTTTAATACCTAAATACGCATAAGGATCCTAGAGCAGAAAAAATTTAAAAAAGAGCGAAATCGGACCTCAAAAATCCGGTTCCTATAGAAACCGGATTTTCAAATTACAGTTTCTATATAAACCCG
>NW_021324124.1:0-492 GCF_001605985.2 Dendrobium catenatum | reverse complement strand
ATAAATATCATATGTAGATCCTCCTTATTTTCTCTATCTCTCTCCATCAAACCTCTTAATAAATGTATGGCTTCCACAGTCGACCTACCCGGCATGAATCCAAATTGATTTTGAGAAACATTAGTATCACGCCGCAATCTTATCTTATACTAGAGAGAGAGAGATAGCGTGGGCAATAAATTTAAAACAACGGGAATTTAAAACAGGCTGAGTGGTCATTTATTTTTTTTAAATATAATAGTTTCGAGCTGGCTAGAGAGCTCGCGAGCCGAGTCTCGTCAAGCTCAAACTCGAGCTCATGGCTTGATAAGCTCGTCTCACGAGCTCATAAACGAGTCGAGCTCGAGCCGGCTCGGCTCACTTACACTCCTACTGTATGTAGAGATGAACTAACCCTCATTGTGGATGAAAACTTCTTATTTTTTTCAGCTAAATCTTATAGAACATCTTGAATCAACTTCTCCTAATGCCTCTTCAATTTGTCTTCAAGAG
>NW_021324123.1:0-279 GCF_001605985.2 Dendrobium catenatum | reverse complement strand
TCCATCTGGCCACCTTCGCCTGCCGACTACGATCCCTCATGCCACCATCGCCAACCGATAACAATCCCTTTGTAATTAAGAATCTTGCTGATAATCTTCTCAAGCAATCAACATATTAGCAGCATATCACTCCACTACACAAATACAAAATAATAGAATATAGTCAAAGGCTTCTCTCTTAAGGACGATCATTAATGCCTAATTTGTTTTGAAGTGAGTGATTGAAAGTGGTACAAGTCGTTTTTAAAATTAAATTAAAGTTTTTTTTTTTTTTTTTTT
>NW_021324122.1:0-200 GCF_001605985.2 Dendrobium catenatum | reverse complement strand
TTATAGACTAGGACACCCATCTTTTGATGTCCTAAAAAATATGTATCCGCAACTTTTTCATAATTTAGACAATAAAATATTTCATTGTGAAACTTGTGAGTTGGCTAAACATAAAAGAACCTCATTCCCAAACAAAAGTGAGAGATGTGCTACTTCTTTCTAACTTATTCATAGTGATATATGGGGACCCTCTAAAATTC
>NW_021324121.1:0-422 GCF_001605985.2 Dendrobium catenatum | reverse complement strand
CGAACCATTTGTGCATCAGTACGAACTAATTTCGTCCTGGGATGAAATAGGTTCGTCCTGGGATGAAAAATTTTGTCTGGTGCGAATAGTTATATCAAAGGTCGTTTCGAAAAAATGCAGAATGTTGCTAGAAACTGCTATAGTCGATTCCCATCATCCTGGGATGAACTGGACTTCGTCTGGACAAAATTTTTACATAGAGCAACTCATCCTAGGAAGAAAATGTTTCGTCCTGGAAGATCAGGACTTAGAAAAAAATTTTCAGATCAGTTCCTGTCCGTTCCATTGCTCTTATAAGGAGATAATTGATCTGATCGTCCCGTACATACAATGTTCGTCTCGTATGATCAGCACAAAACTTTTTCAAGATCTCCTTCAGTGTGTATGAATTTATTCACTCAATTATAATCACTCCCTCTCAA
>NW_021324120.1:0-234 GCF_001605985.2 Dendrobium catenatum | reverse complement strand
ATTTTTGTGTGTTTTGAATGAATTTGTTTTTGAGTGTAAGTTTTTTTTATTTTTATTTTATTGTATGTTTTCTGTGTTTTTTAGAGTTTGGTTTGATTTTCTTAAATTAAAATTCAAAAATTCAAAAATTGGAGGAAATCGTCCGGGACGACTTTTGGTTCGTACTGGACGATGTGAGAAAAATTGGTTTGCGTGTATTTTAACCGTTTTGAGAGCAGTTTTTAATTAAATCTT
>NW_021324119.1:0-236 GCF_001605985.2 Dendrobium catenatum | reverse complement strand
ATTATTGGGATATTTTGGTTTCATTTAATATCTTATGCTTTTTTATTATATTATTCACTCATTAGTATATAAAAAATTTATAATTTTATGTTACGCAATCTTTTGATTTTGAGGCTTACGCCTCAAAACGCCTCGAGGCTTACGCATCGCCTCACGAATGAAAAACGCCTCAATACCCGAATACGCAATTTTAAACATTGACTGCAGGTAAACGGTTATGACCCGGGGCCCTCTGA
>NW_021324118.1:0-312 GCF_001605985.2 Dendrobium catenatum | reverse complement strand
CTCAAATACGATCCTTAGGTCATTTAAATAATCTTTTTGGTCCATGCTCTTGATGATGAGGTCATCTACATGACACTCAACCTTCTAATGTATTAATTCATTAAAGATATGTGTCATTTCCTGATGGTAGGTGGCATCAATGTTCTTCTGGCCGAAGGGCATAACCGTGTAGAAGAAAATGCTGATGGACATTTTGAATGATATGTTCTTTTTATCTTTAGGTGCTATTTTGATCTGATTGTTGCCCAATGATTCGTCTATAAATGAGAACATGACGTAGTTGGATGTGTTATCCACTAGTAGTTCATATAT
>NW_021324117.1:0-357 GCF_001605985.2 Dendrobium catenatum | reverse complement strand
ATGTCAGTTAATATTTCATTAGCTCTAGAATAAAATAATAATAGCATAAAAAATAATTCATTATATTTAAGAATACTTTTGAATTTTTTTGAAGCTCCAATCTCACTTTATTTTCTTTTTTTTATATGCATGAGTAGTTGCTTCATTGTCTTCATTGACATGAGTTTCTGCTTCTGCTTCAACTTCAGAAACATCAACATTCTTAGGAGTAAGCCATTCATCATCAGATCGTAAATCATCAACAAGTAAAGGATCAATTTCATTACCAATGCTTCATTGCTTCTGTAATTTGAGATGCCTATCTTTTAATTTTTTTTTTAAACATAACATAAACTAGTTTGTTCATTCGATATATCG
>NW_021324116.1:0-1246 GCF_001605985.2 Dendrobium catenatum | reverse complement strand
TTTGATCCATGGCTAACAACGGTAATTGTAATGCAACGGAAGGATATTCTATAACATGACCACCTTTGTTTGATAATCTTCATTTTGATTTTTGAAAAACTCGCATGTCTACATTTTTACAATCGATTGACTATCGTATTTGGATGCTTATTGAAGAATGATATTCTCCACCTTTTCATGAACTTAATGGAATTAAAAGTGAAGTATCTTTTACTGAATGGACTTTTGATGAAAGAGATTTAGCACAACTTAATGCAAAGTGTTTGAACTACTTTTTCTGTGCTTTAAAATCTGAAGATTATATGTGTGTTTCAACTTGCACAATTGGTAATAAAATTTGGGATAAATTGTGTATCACCTATGAAGGCACTAATGAAGTTAAGCAATCTCGTTTGAATATTTTATTGCATGTTTACAAACTTTTTCGTATGAAACCTAATGAAACAATTTTTAAAATGCATATAAGGTTTACTAATATTGTTACTTCATTGCATGCATTAGGAAGAATATTTACTAACTATAAAAAGTTAACAAAATTTTAAGATGTTCGCCTTCCTCTTTTGATGCTAAAATCACTGCAATTTCTGAGTCTAAAGATTTAAATACCTATTTGATTCATAACTTACTTGGTTTACTCATTGCTTATGAGCATGGGGTGAACCAAATAAATCTTGATGCAGGTGAGAGAAAGAAGGAGAAAATGGTTGCACTTAAGGCAAACGATTTGGACACTGACTCATCCGGGTCTAAAAATGATGATATTGCCTTAATCACGAGACAATTAAAAAACTTTCTAAGAAAGAGTCACAAGCATCATCAAAATTGGAGAAAAGGTATGGATAACAAAAATTTTAAAGGTTCTTCTGATGTTGTTTGTTTTGAATACAGGAAGCCTGTACATGTCAGAGCTGATTGTCCTACACTTCAGGATCATTCAAGCAAAGAAAAAATGAGGAGAAACCTAAGTTCATAAAGGATAAGAAGCGAGCCCAAAAAGCTTTCTGGGTGGATTCTACATTAGACTCCTCTGAGACTGAATCTGTAGAAGAGACAACAAACTTGTGCTTAATTGATGATGATTTTGAACAATCTGACCAAGAAGAGGTATGACAACCAACCTATGACCAAATGCTTGAAATATGTGAGAAAATTCATACATCATATAAAAAACTTAAGAAAACTCACACTAGTTTAAAATTGGAGTTTTTAAACTTACAAAAAGATCATGAAATTTTGAGTAAAGATC
>NW_021324115.1:0-306 GCF_001605985.2 Dendrobium catenatum | reverse complement strand
TCCACTATTATTGCAGTTGATTACAAATGAGGCCTTTTCTTGGGGGAAGGCCTTGGTTTGATGTACATCTTACATAGTACATTACATAATGTGACTACAAAGAATCACTGTTGACGTGTATATTTGGTCGGACGGACTGTAGTCGGTGAGCGACGTAAGTCAGAAGGACCGTAGCCGGCGGGCAACGGAGGTCGGAAGGACTGTAGTCGGTGGGCGACGTAAGTCAGAATGACCGTAGTCGACGGAGACAGAGGTCGGAAGGATTGTAGTCGGTGGGTGACGTAAGTCAGAAGAATCGTAGTCGGC
>NW_021324114.1:12500-28520 GCF_001605985.2 Dendrobium catenatum | reverse complement strand
CTCTTGATTTTATAAGAAAATATAATATGTAGATATAAACATATTACAAGAAAGGTTGTTAGAAAAAATAACTTGAATCAACCTTATAGACGATCACATGTGTTACGACCAACAACAAATCTATGGTGTTGACATAGTCAATGATGCTGGTCAGGAGGCTTTCGTCGAGAAGTGATAATCTGATTGAGGTAGTTGAATGACATCGGTTCAATGATGATAGTATGAACAATAACGATGGACTGATCATGATGATCAAACAGTGGTTGTACGATGGTTGTATGATGGTGGTAATTGTGTAGAAATGCGTCTATGATAGTCTTCATTAATTAAAAATGTGGCACAACTTTCGTTGTTATAAATGACTCTATTACAATGCATAGAAATATTTAAAAATATATATAATTAAAAATGCATATACATATTTAACAATGTATAGAATAATTTATTCTTATAATTAACTAATTCAAAATGTCAAACTATATGCTAAAGCATTAAATCTCATAACTTTTATGCACATACTTCATGGGTATGTTTAGTTCCCCTTAACACTAATGCTCATACCACCTACATCTTTAACTTAGATTAATTCATTAGTGCATAAGACTATGGGGTGACTTTAAATGAAATATTTTTGAAATAAAATAATATTGCATGTCAGAACATTCAAAATGGTATTGAATTTACACTGCAAGAAAAACATCATTTTTAGGTGGCATTTTCGATGTTTTAGGTGGCGTTTTCCTACGAAAAATGACAATAATCCGTCGGTAATTTGTATTTTCGACGGATTTTTGATGGGAAATTATCCATGGATATTACACGTGTTAGAAAACAAACACTGACAAAAAAAAAACTGTCGGAAATATTTCTAGTGGAAAAAGTTAGACAAAAAAATATTTCCGACAGATTTCCCGATATAAATTGATTACATAAAAAATAATAAAAAAAATTGTTCTGATTTAGCCCGAGCGGCCACTGCTCTCCCGTAAACAAAGCACGTAGCACCGACGAACCCGCACGCCTGTCTAAACAACCTTGTAGACGATAACATGTGTTAATGATGTTTGTAACAAATTATAACAATTTTAAGGTGTCGACATAGTGACATATGGTGGTCAGAACACTTTGGTCTAGCGATGGTAGTCCTGTGGCGGTAATTACATGACATTGGTCCGTCGATGATAGTAGGAACATGAGCCGGGGACAGATCATGATGGTCAAGCAGTACTTGGGCAATGGTGGCATGATGATGGTCATCGTGAAACAATGCCTCTACAACAACGGTCATTAATTTAAATTGTGGTACGACTTTCATTTTTATGAATGGCTCTATTACAATGCGTAGAAATATTTAAGAAATATTTTAAACTAATGCTTTACCCACTTAAGCTTTCAACATCAGATCAATTCATATATGCGTGAGACATCGGAATGCTTAAAATGTCAATTGATTTAACTCTTATGTTTTGTTTGGTTATTCTATGCCTTTTCTAAAAGGTAGTTTTAAAACAATTATTTGAGATAATGAAAATTTCTACGGAGAAATTAATATCATAAAGCTTTTAAAAATAGTACAGAAACACAATTCTCTAAAATATATTTATGCAAAAGTGACACATACAAACAACAACAAAAATTTTAAAAGCTTTTGAAAAGGCAAAATTAAGCCATCTCAAACAAGGCCTTAATTTGAAATCAGCACTTGTTTGGAATCAGAGGCTTTGATGGAGGGTTCAGTGGATTACGACAATTACTTTTAAAATTTTCAACACAAACATAAAATCTGATGTTTGCATATGCGAATAGACAACCATTAAAAGAAACATTCTCTAATAATTCTGACTGTACCAATATAATAAAATTTATACAAGCAGAAATAAAATAAGACTAATCTTCTAATCATGCCATAGCTGTATATTAGAATCTTCTTCACTTGGGAAACTCTCAAGTACCATTTGGGACGATTTTATTATTATTATTTTATTTTAAAAAAACAGTAAAAAAATCATCTCAAATAAAACCACAGTCCTCCACCAACTCCAATATAAACAAAGGCCAGCAAATTATCAATATACAATACATTATGTCCAAATGATATTCTTTTTACAGCCTTCCATTCTGGACAATGATTATCTCGAACTCAAACTATACTTAAACTATTGCAAAATAATCAATTTATAAAAAGGATCATTTTTTATGTTTAAATTAGCTTAAGCAGTATACTCACGAAATTTTTTAAAAAAGAACAAATACGGAACTTAATTTCCCGATTGAAACCGAATTTAAACTCTCTGGTTTCTATAAATTCTTAAATTTTTTATTCACTCCGGTTTTTATAATTTTTTATTTTATTTTATGTTATTTTGTCATTTGAAAAGAATCAGGAATATGAAATTCCGGTTTCTTAAGAAATCGGATTTTCATCTTCTGGTCTCTTAAGAAACCGAAATATTTTTTTTTTATTTATTGGCTTTTCCGAATGGCAAGCAATTTAGCCTCTTTGATTAAAAATTAAGAATTAAAAATTAACAAATAAAATTTGATTTTTTTTTTTTGGATCCGCTGCTATATGTTCAACTTCTTGTTAATAAAATGTGATTTTGATGGGGCAAGAAAAATCCAAACAAGAGCTACCAAAGACTCATGAGTAACTATTTTAATGTATTCTAACATTTATGATGACACGACAAATAGAACTAATTTAATTTAGCCGACCCCAACCCAATAGAATTTTTGGCTCCCCCACTTGGTTCAACGTGTCAAGCTGGCTCGTAAGCTAACTCAAGCTAGATTTAGTAATAGGCTCGACGAGTGGAGCTTATCGAGCTCGAACATGATTTCGAGCTCAAACAGACGTCTGCTTGACTCCTCATCTCGTCGAGCGGCTCACAGAGGTGACTGAGCGGGAAAGGAAAATCTCAATCAAGTGCGAGAGGGAAGACACAACAATTCAAATGTCAGGCGGGAAAACCAAATTGATGGGGCACGGGACAATAACGAACAAGCTCGGGACGACGAATCTCGACGGCGGACTTGATGACGAGCTCAGGACGATGGATCTCGATGGCAGAGCCTCAAGACGATGATGAATGAGCTCGGGACGATCAATCTCGACGACAGACACGATGACGAGCTTGGGACGATCAATCTCGACGTCGGACACTATGACAAGAGGACAGAACGATGACAAACCTCAGGACGACGTCAGCGAACACGATGATGAGACCACTTGGGATGGAGCTTGAAAGCTGAGCTCGGGATGGAGCTTGACATGAGACTAGTGGAGCTTGAGCTTAGTATTTGGCATGCGAGCTCGACTGGAACAACACCGTGGCTCGAGCTTGCCTCGACTTGTTTGCACACCTAATCACTAGTACAAAATGAATTGAAATATACTCAATTACTCATTATAACATATTATATAATCTTGAAAATTATACATTAACAATATCTTTTACCTTAAATCCAAAAAAAAATTTGATTTTAAAAGTTGGCAAAAAAATTGTTCTTGATAGTAACTATATCATAATATCTTCGGATCAAAATAAATAATTTGATACCAAAATTTGATCAATGTGCCCATTGAAGTGAATAGGATCAAGTGAGGTGTTTTTGAATTATTGCATGCAAATTAAGTAAATTAATTATAGATAATAGTCATTCTATGCTAAATATGCAACGTTTAATACAGTTCTTCTTCTACTGCAAGTTTTCATTGGGCTGAAGTGCCCTACCCGATACAAGTTTGCAGCTAAGTGCTGCGGGTTTGCAGTTTAGTACTGCGTTTATAGGCGAAAAGCCTGGGTTTAACGTCGGTCGTGAGAGAGAGAGATAGTTCTCCCCGTCGTTGGGTTAATGGTATGGGTAGCTGGGCCTTTGGTATGGTGAAATTAGCCTTGGTCGTTTAATTCAGACGGGCACCTTTTTTGTTTTTAACTTAATATTAACTTTATTCTTTTCTTCTGTCATTTCCGTTGAAATTTTAATTCAGAAAATGCTATTGTTATTATTTTTTCACCCGTAATTCTATTTTTTTCCATTGATTTCCATGAAAAAGTCATACCTTCTTTTTATTAAATTGTTATAGCTAAAATTTACTTGTTTAAATTTTTAACATGTGACAAATTTTTGCTATGCGTCCTAAAAAAATTATGGAAGAAAGATAGTGCTTAATATCTTGATTTTATAAGAAAATCTAATACACATGAACACATATATGTGCATATTGCAAAAGAGGTTGTTAGAGAAAATAATTTGAATCAACATTATAGGCAATGAAATTTGTTTACGTTATTTATAATGGCCAACAAAAAATCTAATGTGTCGACATAATAGCCAATTATGTTGGTAGAGCGACTTTGGTCGAGCAATGGTAGTCTAATGGCGGTAGTTGTATGACGTTGGTCCAACGAAGATAGTAGGAACAATAACGGCGGACTGATCATGATGGTCAAACAGTAGTTGAGCGATGGTTGTATGATGATAGTTATTGTGCAGAAATACCCCCATTATAGTCATTATTGAGAGAACAACGGCCAAGGATTCCATTCAGATAAGCTGTTTTGCTCAGGATGTGAGGGCAACTTAGTTGCTAAGTGATACCCGATTCTTGCAGGTAAAATTTGAAGGCGTTGCTAATAAATTCGTCGTCGCCATCTGAGCGTAAAATTTTGGGGGTGTAGTGGTGTTGGTTTTTAACAAGATTACAAAATGATTTAAATTTTGCGAGAGCTTCTTGTTTGGAATGCATAAGGTAAAGCCACGAAAACGAGTAAAGTCATTGATGAAAACAATGTAGTATCAATATCTGTCTAATGAATTTAATGGAGCTGGACCCCAGATGTCTGTGTGAATGAGATCAAATGGGGTTGAAATAACAAAGAGGCTTTTATTAAAATATTGCTTGTGACTCTTGGCCACGTTAAAAGAAGTGCAAACGAAAGAATGAGAGATATTTGAGAGATCAGGTATGCTGTTAGCTAGGATCGGGAGGAGACGAGTGTTTAGATTACTAAGGTGGGCGTGCCAAAGTTGAGAAGATGTGGTACTAGCAGTAAGAGCTGAGGGTGAGTTGTCGGGTGACATACGAATCTAATAAAGACCGTTATGAAGATGCCCATGAAGAAGCAGTCGTTGGCCCTGAAGATCCTTAATTTCAAATCTATTAGCATAAAAGCAAATTGAGAAGGAATTATCCGAGGTTAGTTTAGAAACATATAAAAGATTGTGTGTGAGCGATGGTACATGAAGAAGGTTACATAGACGAAGCTTACGAGGACTGTTAGGAAGACGAAGGAGGCCTTGACCGGAATTTTGAATGGAGAGAGAGGATCCGTTGGCAATTGACACATTATCGGGTCCATGATAGGTAGTAGGTGAGTGAAGATAGGTGCCATCCGGTGTGAGATGGGTTGACACACTAGAGTCAAGAACCCAGTCTTGAGTGGATGAGGCAGACAGTTCAACAAGGAGTGCATGTGGCGATCTTGAAATTATGGGAGTGAACTTGAAGTTGCAACGATGCCAACAGTTGAGGGCTATGTGACCGACCTTGCCACAGATTTGAAAGATGGGCATCGCTGACTGAGTGGAGGGAGTCTGATTTGTTTGGTTCGGCGGGTTGCTGGAGAATGTCGGAGGATTCTTGCTTTTAAAGAATCGTTTATGGGGATCGTCCGCGGGATTGGTTGGAAAAAGAGGCATAAAGAGCTATAGCCGGTGAACTAGTTGTTTGATCTTTG
The DNA here is from genome assembly GCF_001605985.2 of Dendrobium catenatum. NCBI lineage: Eukaryota > Viridiplantae > Streptophyta > Magnoliopsida > Asparagales > Orchidaceae > Dendrobium > Dendrobium catenatum. The sequence goes on along the minus strand of NW_021324114.1, from coordinate 22,779 downwards.
AGGTGTTATTGATGGAGATTAATCTCCTCGCTGCATAGAAGAGAGTAGAAGGTGTCAAGATCTATAGGTAGAAGTGAGGCACAAATGGCGGTCTTGAAGGAGTTGTAGGTGGACGGGAGACCATTAAGAATATAAAGGGTGATGTCTTCCGAATCGAATTTTGATCCGGAGGCAGCAATGTTGTCGACAATAGATTTTATATGAGCTAGGTACTGTTGCATGGTAAGATATTTCAGTTGAACATGATGAAGTTCGTTCTTTAGTTGGATGACGCAAGATCGGCAAGTGGGTTGGAGACGCCGTTCAAGAACCTACCAAGCTTTCATGTGCGGTGGTGGAGGAAAGAATGTATGGTAGAATAGATTGAGAAATTGTGGAAAAGAGGGTGGATAGAAGGTTGTTGTCCGCGAGCTGCCAATAAGCATAATCAGTGGAATCGTTGTCGGCGGGTGAAGTAGTGGTGCCGGTTAGACGACCGGCGTATCCATTGGTTGTGAATTGCTGAAGAATTTGGGTCCGCCATATAGCGTATTTATCCGTCATGGGGTGATGTGGAGCGAGGTTCTTGATGTTCGAGACAAGAACTTGAGGGTAATCGGAGCAATCTCAACATGTTTTTCCTTAATGTGATCCCTGATAAAATAATGATCTATTTCTATATGCTTTGTGCGAGCATGAAAAACAAGATTGTTGGCGAGTGCAATTGTTGACATATTGTCGCAAAAAATGGTAGTGATCTTTTGTTGTGGTATGTTGAAGTCATTTAGTAGCCGTCGTAGCCAAAGAACATCAGCAGTGGCGGCTGCCAGCGCGCAATATTCAGCTTCCGTAGACGAACGGGCCACGATGTGTTGCTTTTTCATGCTCCACGAGACTTGTATTTCCCAGAAATGAACAATAGACTGATGTGGATCGGCGAGACTCTGTGTCACTAACCCAGTCGGCATCCAAGAATGCTGTGAGGTGCAGAGACCCGAGGGAGATGGGAATGCCGTAGGAGGAAGTGTCGTGGATGTACCTAAGAAGATGTTTGAGTTGATGATAGTGTGTAGTTTGTGGGTTGTGCATGGATTGACACAAGAGGTTGACTGAGTATGCTATGTTGGGTATAGTGATGGTTAGGTATTGAAGTGATCCAGTGAGTTGGCGGTAGATGTATGGATTGGAGAGAATTGGATCATTAAAGTTAGTGAGAGTTTGTTTTGTAGAAGTGGGGTTAAAAAGTGGATTGCAGCGATGAAGGCCAGCCTGCTAGAGAATCGACTCGTTTGCACCCCTAATGACAAGTACAAAATTAATTGAAATATACTCATTATAACATATCATATAATCTTGAAAAATATACAATAGCAATATCTTTTATCCTTTAACTCCAAAAAATAATTAATTTTAAAAGTTGGCAAAAAAAAGTTCTTCTTTATAGTAACAATATCATTATTCCTACGGATCAAAATAAATAATTTTATACCAAAATTTGATCAATGTGCCCATTCAATTGAATAGGATCAAAAGAGCTGTATTTGAATTATTGCATGCAATGGAATTTAAACTAACAAATTAAGTAAATTAATTATAGATAATTGACATTCTGTGCTAATATGCACCGTTTAATACGGCTCTTCTTCTACAGAAAGTAACCGATGAAGGATTTGTTATTATGCTAAGCTTCCACCTTTGACCTGCATATTAATCCCACATCGCTGCATTAGAATTGAATATTATGCAATATAGACTTCTTATTTGAGTTGAACAGTCGCTGAGCTCGGTGGCGTGAGCTTGTAACCCAAGTGGGAGTATTAAGGTGCTCCGGATGGTTGATCCGGTTCAGTGGCTGGTTTTCATCGGGCCAAAGTCATCCCGGCCCGATAAGTTTGCAGCTAAATGCTGCGGGTTTGCAGGTAAATACTGCGTGTATAGGCGAAAGCCTGAGTTTACCTCTCAAGAGAGAGAGAGAGAGCGAGCTCCCTGTCGTTGGGGGTCTGGTATACGGGCCGGTGGTCTGGTGAAATTAGCCTTGGGTCATTCGATTCAAACGAGTACCTTTTTATATTTGTTCTTCTGCCAATGCCTTTGGAATTTTTGTTGAGTAAATGCTATTCATAATTATACGTTACATTATTCTTGTAATTACATAATGGTAATAATTTTTCCCCTCAACCTCAGTATAATTCTTTTATTTTATTCTATTTTTTACCTCATTATAACTCTTGTTTTCTGTGATTTCAACTTTCAGGGAATAAATCATACCTTTTTTAAATTAAATTTATAGCTGAAATTTACTTAAATTTTTAGCTTTGCCTCCTAAAAAATTTAAGGAAGAAAGATAGTGTTTAATCTCATGATTTTATAAGAAAATCTAATACACATAACATATTGCAAGAAAGATTGTTTGAGAAAATAATTTGAATCAACTTTATAGGCGATGACATGTATAGTAAATAATTTGTTAGAGAGCTTGATCTTCTTGGATGAGAGGGAAAGATGGAGAGGGGGAATGCGCATCAATTGGAGCGAAAAGGAGAAATAAAATTTTTATTCAATTTCCTTGATCATACATACTAGTCCAACCAATTCTATTTAGACTAAGACAGCCTAAGGGTAAAACAACAAAACTTAAATGACATTGGTCTGATGATGGTGGTCCGATGATAGTAATTGCTTGACCTTAGTCCGATGAAGATAGTAGGAACAAGAGTGGTGGACTGACCATTATGATCAAACAATGGTTGGGCAATGGTGACATGATGATGGTGATCGTGTAACAATATTAATGCCTCCACAATAATGGCCATTAATTTAAAATATGGAATAACTTTTATTATTATGAATGATTCTATTACAATGTATAGAAATATTAAACAAAATATTTCACAGATTTCATATGAGTATTAAGTATTTTCAAAGGGTGTAAATTTTTTCGGATTAAAGATGGTTTGGAGTTCATAAGAGTATAAACTATTAATGCAGTGTAAATCATTTTAGCTTATTCTTGAGATAAATCAAATTCGCCCAAGTTTGAGCGAGAATAATTTATACTATAAGCAGAAGTCCAACGTTGGTTAGAAATCCGACGAAAGTCTGGCTACATGCAGAAGTCCGACGTTGGGTAGAAGTCCGATGATGGGCGAAAGTTCGGCTTCAAGTAGAAGTCCGGCGACAGGCGAAAGTCCGACGTAGGATAGAAGTCCGATGAAAGTCTGGCTAAGGGCAGAAGTCCGACGTCAGTTAGAAATCCGGCGTCAGGTATGAATCTGGCGAGAGGCAGAAGTCCGACGGTGGTAGAGGAGTCCGGTGGCAAGAGAGCTCTCTTCCTTCTCTTCTTTCTCTTCTTGTTTTGCATAAATTCAAATATAATAAACTCTTAATCTCTCTACCCCGACATATGTTCTTGCACAAACAATAGGAAATAATATAATCCTTGAGGTATTACTAATGTTTTATATAGATAAATTGTGGAAGTATATTAATTTTCGTTTAAATATATCCTGAGTTTGAATTTTGAAACCTCTTTGATGGGTTGCTTCAATACTAATAAATGTAAAAAATATCGCAAGAAGTATTGGAAAATCTTATTACGTAAAAGCAGAAAAAGAAAGTTATTCTGTATTAAATTTGCACTTATTAAAAACCAATGAATAAAGTAGGAATTGCCAAAAAAAATATGATTTTCGCTAAAAAAAAATACGTTCCTTCTTCTATAGAAAGTTAGCGATAAAAGAATTTTAATTATGTTCTTCCATCTTTGCCTGCGTTAGCTGTTTAATTAATCCCACATGGCTACTGTAGAAGATATATTTTAGAATATATATTTGCCAATTGTAAAAATTGTTGACCGAGCTGCCGCGTCCTGAGAGCACGCTTGTAACCAAGTGGGGTCTTAATGTGATTCGAATGGTTTTTTCTGGCTCATTGGCAGGGTTGCCGACTGCTAGCCCGCCCCTTCCACGATGTGGATCCTTGGCAACCCTCCCATCTGTGGATGGGATAACGGGTTGGTAGTTTAAGAAGCCTTTGAGTTCAATCAAACGGTCACTATAATTTTTACTTGCCCAATTTTTTTTAGCAAAATACGATCCTTTTTGGCCCAAAGCATGATACGTTGGAATTTTTATTACGCTAAGATTTCACTATCGTTGTTTAAGTCCCACATTGCTGAATTCATACTGAATATTGTTAGATATAGGTCTCTCATGAACTACAAATTGCTAACAAAATTTAATTTCTTTCTTAGATTTTAGTATTTATTGATATAATTTTCTTATTTTTTTTATAAATTAATCCTTTCATACGACATTATTGCTCGTAACAATATACGATAAAGTCAGGAGGCTTTAGTGTTAATGCCAACACCATGAATTGATCTAATGGTGATAGCATGTGACAATGTTGATAGCGATGACATGTGTCAAAGTTGGCTTGATGGGTCAACTCGAATGCAACACATTTAAAAAAGTTGACGAATCCAGATTAAATCAGCGGTAAGGGAACGATGCTCTACTTCTGTCGATGATCTAGCAACAATCAAGGGTGGATCCAACCTTTTTTTTTTCGGGGCGGGGGGAGGAACTCAATATATAAAAAAGTAAATACCCTCATTTTCATTAGCAAAATTTTAAGTAATACATTGAATCAGGTTTCCTGGTTGACCAAGTAACCCGTCGGGTCAACCCGAACTCGACACGTTTTGGAAACCGGTCGAGTTTAACTCGAAAATTCTGGGTCGAGTTCGGGTCAGGTTTTCGTGTCGTGTCAAATATTGACACCCCTAATATGCATGACCTAAAAACAATAACTTTCAAGAAAGTTGTGGTGACGTCAGTGGACAAAATCAAGTGTCGGTGTTATCGACGTTAAATGTGGGGAGAAAAACACGAAAATAATAATATTCAAGGTTTTGGAAAAATGTTGTGAGATCATTATCTTCGGAGCATTATTCAAGATTTTTGAAACTATAACAAGTATCTCTACATGAAAATAATAATAAAAGTAAAATAAAAAGATTTAATAATAAAGATTTATTATAATAATAATTATCATAATATTATATATGATAGTATTGATATGATCCACTTTTAAATATAATTACTCAGGTAATTCTAACCATAATGTTGGTCTTTCTCATTTAATAAAAGGAAAAAGATTAAAATATGTTGAGAGTGATAGTGATGAAATAATGCTAAGTGGATCTCCTAATCAAAGCATCTTTTTTGAAAACTGCTATAGAAAACAACTTCATATTGTACAAAATTATTGAAAGCAATAAAAAAGCAGTGATCAAATAAAAATTGTGATTGCGATTTGAAAAATAAAACTGTAAGAAGGCTATCTCAAATGAAGCCTTAGTCATTAAGAGCCTTATGAGATTTGGTGAATAACTAACAAGGACGATGAAGAACAACTTACGAAATCTCTATGCAAGAGAAAAAAAAATGTTGAGTCTTGATGCCTTGTGGTTGATCTTTTTAAGGTTACTTAATCGTGAAATCATGAAATGAAACAAGCTGAATAAAAACCCTCATACACTATTTAACAACAACTAACTCTTAATCACATTTTAACAACAACTCACTCTTAATCACCTTTTAATTGCTTTATCCAATTATAAAATAATAGAATTTAAAGCATAAATTACCAAAATTTCCTAGCTTAACTTATATAATACTCAACAATTCCTCTTTCTTAAATGATATTTCGAATTTCTATAAAGAATAAAGTCAACAATTAAGTCGGTTCAAATTGTCAAATTAAATTAACTAAAATTTAGGGCTCATTAGATTAGCCTCATCTTGATGCACATTTATGATAGAATAAGTTTATATTGGAAGTCGAATGAGAACTTAGCTGAAGGGACCAAAAGGCACCATTCATCTAGTATTTCTTGGGAGCTCACCCTAAATGAGCAAATTGAGGATTCATCTCTAGAGTTGATAACTCAGTACTTACCACATTTTTGGATCATATCTCAATCACCCTCTCTCTCGTAGGAATACAATTTTCACCAAACTCAGCTAGATGAAGGCATTTACGTACTCATGAGGCCCTCAATTCAACTCGCCGTGACCATCCAAGCAAGAGTTCTTCTTTCCCCATGACAACATCTTACTCACCTCTCTCTATTTAGGCAAACTTAGAGCTTCCATACAAGTCACCTATCTCGTCAACCTACTCACCAACTACTGCTAACCTCTCACATAAGCACTCGCCCAAGCACACTTGACACTATTGGAATTGCTCATAAGCAACTCCTCAAAGCCTTCCAACAGCAACCTCCTTCGGTCAAGTATGAGATAATACATGTTTGGAGTAGTGTGTAACAATGTACAATCTATGTAGCGTTGTACTTTTTAACTTTTTATTGTGCAGCATTTCATATAGCACTTAGAATCCTATAAATAGGAGATGAAGAAGAATAATTCAAGAAATTTTGGGGTTGATATAGTGGATACTTTGCCAATTTTGAAACTCATAGTTTTTTTAGTATTCTACAATTTTCCTTTATACTCTCAAGGTGCATTTGAAATATTATGCATATGATCCCGACGATGGTTGACGTCGATTAATGAAATAATTAATTAAGATTTATACTTTAATTTTTTTAATTATGAATAATTAAAATTATGAAATTTTAATATTTTATAATAATAGTAATATATATATATATATATATATATATATATATACAAAATTACTGTGATAAAATCACAGTATATGATTATTTCGAAATTAAGCTAAAAGTTTGATAAAACAAAATTTATTATTGTCTTTGATCATTCTTTTTTTGGGGTGAGGATGTTAGAAATCAACCTAATTTACTAGCTAATTTAAAATTAACACATTTCATTTTTCTAAATTTCTTTTATTTAATGGTATAATTTTCATATTTTTTATAAACTAATTTAAAATTTATAAATAATAAAATATTTTTTTTTTCAAATAAAAACATATTATTGGGACTAATTTTCAAGGTGCTAGTAGGGTGGTTTTTATTTCAAATGGGTCAAATTTGAATTTGACATGTTTATTAAACTATCTAAGTTTACGTTGACCCAAATTGGGAATGGGTTGGATTTGGGTTATCCTCAAACTTGAAATTGCCTTATTTAATATTTTTTTCTTAATTTTCTTATTTTTGATATATTAGTCTAAAATCTATGATTCATAAGCAAATTATAAAATTTATTTATTTTTCAATTAAAATGAGTTATTGGGCTAGATTTAGTTTCCTAGTGGGTTAGGTTTGGGTTTCCAACGAGTCAAGTTTAAGTTCAGCATTTTGACATGTTTATTAAATGACCATAATTCGAGTTGATCCAAATCAAGTTAGGCTGATAGGTGCATGGATCATATATAAGAAAAAGATATCCTAGTGTGAGCCGACGATAACAGTGTTGTCAACTATGATTTTGATGAAGGTGAGATATTGAAGCATGATTGAGTTGCCCATAGAGATATGGTGGACTTCATTTTTTAATTGTATTACTCTGAAACGGTTGGTTGCTTGTAGGCTATGTTCCATGTGTCGAGGTTGAGAACGTGGGGAAGAATGTTGAGGGATAGAGTGGAGTAGATGGCGGCTGTAAGATTATTGTCGATTAATGTCTATGGGTTGGAGATGTGGTTCAGGTGGGATGCAACAGCCTGCATGATGAGGCGAGAATGGGCCATTGAGGTTTTGTCGAGGAAAGAAGCATAGATGTTGGTGCGGAAAAACTTTAGAACTTGAGATCCCTAGGTTGGGTAGTTGTCATTTGAGTGTTGTATAGGCACAATTTTTTTAAGTTGGAGATGAGGAATTTCAGGAAGGAGGGAATGTGAAGGTTTTCTGATAATATATCTGCTGTGATCTCACCTGTGTGAGAGGAGAGGGATGAGGTTATTTGAAGGAATTAGGGCTATTTGTCATGCGTGTGTGTTTAAGGGTTGCTTTACATGATGGGTGATATTGTTTTGGTTTATTAAAATCCTGTGGTTCTTATTATTTCTTCTTCTGTTCTAAAGATGACTACTCCACTTGTCTATTATTGTTAGATTGTTCTGCTGCTTCTGTGTAGGCAGAGGTTGCTGGTTTTATAGGTAAATTTAATATTGGACCGGAATCCGACCGACTAATCCATTTTGACATCTTTACATGTTCATACTTAGAGTTGGTGTTAATATCGTACATCAATTATATTTTAAATATAGGAGTATTGAATGTGTTGATATTTGATTAAGTAAGAAAATATAGAGTAAAATTTTAAAATATGTGAAATTTATGCCTAATTTAATTTTGATGTATTTAGAAATTATTAAATTTGACTTATTTCTATATACATTATAAATTTTATGTGATTTTTGCTATAGATTGCCACCGCTGTCACTCCTGCTGTCTCCAGCTGCAGCACACCACAAAAAAATGTCATTATTCAACTGACATTTCCGTTGGAAAATAAATAAAATCTTTAGTGAGCAATGTGTTAACTCTTTATTCTACAGTATTTAATAATATTATTTTTTTGTCTCTTGATTACTACAATTACTTGTAAAAAATTTAACACAAATATGAAAGCTCAGTTTGCATATTTGAATAGAAAATCATTAAAAGAAACATTATCTAATTATTCTGACAATAATAACATAATAAGTTTCTAAGCTAAATAGCATATAAATTTGTATATTCAAAAGATCGAAATAAGTATTATTCTTAGTAAACGCATTTAAATTTGATATTAAGATAAATGAATCATAAATGAGACATATTTTTGAAATGTAATATTGTTAATAGATTGAGGGCATTAAAATTATAATTGTCTTATGATATTCATGTATATCTTAACTTAATTACTCTAAATCATACTAACTTCATCACCTTTCATTGATAATAATGCTAACGCATGACATTGTTTATAATATTAATGGATGTCATTGATGCCAAATATGTCTCCAAATATCAGCACTGGAATTTATGCTGAACTTCTTTTATCTTTGATTTTTTGTTCTTTTCAAATGAATACAACTAAATAAGTAAGCAAATGATCTTTTAAAGATAGCTTTTATGTCACAAGACTCTTCAAAGTCTAACCATATGATATGCTCCATACGTTGAATAATTGTCTTTCTCCAATGGAGGTCATTATTTGTAATTGAAGACAACTTTTAAAGATAGCTTTCTCTTCAAAGTCTAACCATATGTAAGCTACTAAAGAAAACAACTTCATATTATGAACAATTATTTGAAGCAACGAAAAGCAATTGTCAAACAAAAATTATGAGCATGATCTAAAAAATAAAACTGAAAGAATGCTATCCCAAATGAAACCTTAGTCATTAAGGGACTTGCGTGATTTGGTAAATAACTAACAAGGTCGATGAAGAACAACTTACCAAATCTCGATGCAAGAGAAAAAAAAAAATGTTGAGTCTTGATGCCTTGTGGTTGATCTTTTTTAGGTTACTTAATCATGAAATCATAAAATAAAACAAGCTAAATAAAATCCCTCATGCACTATTTAACAACAACTCACACTAAATCACCTTTTAGTTGCTTGATCCAATTATAAAATTATAGAATTTAAAGCGTAAATTACCAAAATTTCCTAGATTATTATATATAATACTCAACAATTCCTCTTTCTTAAATCATATTTCGGATTTTAATAAAGAATAAAGCCAACAACTAAGTCGGCACAAATTGTCGAATTAAATTAACTAAAATTTAGGGCTCGTTAGATAAGCCTCATCTAAATACACATTTATGATAGAATAAGTTTATATTGGAAGTCGAAGGATAACTCAACTGAAAGGACCAAAAGGCGTCACTCACCCAGGCTTTCTTGGGAGCTCACCCTACTTGAACAAATCCAGGATTCAACCTTTGAGGTTGTAACTCGACACTCACTATATTTTTTGCCCATATCTCAATCACCCTCTCTCTCTCTCTCTTTCTCTCTCTCTCTCTCTCACGCGCGCGCAAGAAGACAATTTTCACCAAACTCTAGGGAAAAAGGCACCTACTCATGAGGCCATCAGTTCACCCGTCACGACCATCCAAGCAAGAGTTCTCTTTTCCCCGTGACAACATCTCACTTGCCTCACTCTATTTAGGCAAACTCAGAGCTTCCATACAAGTCACTGAAACCCGTCAACCAACTCACCAACTACTGCTCACCTCTCATATAAGCACTCGCCCAAGTAAACTCGACATTACTGGATTTTTCCATAAGCAACTCGTCAAAGCCTTCCAACTGTGGCCTCCTTTGGCCAAGCAGTAGATATTATGTGTTTAGAGTAGTGTGTAACA
>NW_021324114.1:0-2500 GCF_001605985.2 Dendrobium catenatum | reverse complement strand
CTGGCCGGAAGGCCCAGGCTGGCAGCTTGCGGAGCCATAGCGGCAGCTGAGGACCTGGCTGGAAGCATGCGAGGCCCTGGCTGCAGGCTGCGGAGGCCCTGTGCAGGCTGCGGAGGCCTGCGCATCCAGCGTGGGAGGCCTGGCTGGCAGGCTGCGGAGGCCTGGCTGGCATGCTGGGAGGCCTGGGGCTGCGGAAGGCTGGCTCCGCTGCGGGGCCAGGCTGGCAGTCTGCGGAGGACATGGCGGCAAGCTTGCGGAGCCTGGCTGGCAGCTGCAGAGGCCTGACTGCAAGCTGCGAGCTGGGCAGGCTGCGGAGGCCCTGGCTGGCGGGCTGCGGAGGCCTGCTGGCATGCTTGCGGAGGCCTGGCTGGCAGGCTGCGGAGGCCTGGCTGGCAAGCTGCGGAGGCCTGGTGCAGCGAGAGCCTGGCTGCCAGCATGCCCAGGCCCTGGCTGACAGGCCGCCGTAGCCCATTCAAATGTACTAAGAAGTACTCAAATAAGTGATTTTTGGCATTGAGTTGGCATGTTGGGAACTCGTGTGTGCATGCACAAGCAAATAGTGCTATGAAATGGCAAAAAAAAAAAAGCTTTTTGGGCCATTTTGAACTACGGGGGCATTTTTGGTGTTGTTTGCCATATTTGACAATTGGGGGGGTAGGTTGAACATAGAGCAGAGCCACAAAAGTTTGTCGCAGAGCTTGATTGCCATGTGGGGGATGAAACACTTGCGATGGATTGTCGAATTCGGTGGATTGAATCGATATGCCAAGTCACATGGTATCATTGGCATTATTGGAGTATATGCTCTTATGTCGCTTGCTATTTTACATCTTTTATGGATGTTTAACTGGCCCAAACTCAGCTACCATACGTGCATTGCGGGAGCTCGCCGTCCACATCTTTACATTGACCTTTTGGTTCTCCTGTCATAGGATTTGGCTTACTCTTCGATACAGTCTGTTGCCATTGGGCTTTTTGATGTGGAAGTGCTTGAGATCGTATTGGCGCATGAGTTGTCTTATGCTTTGCTTCGATTGGTTGTTCATTACTTTGTGTGGCCAACCATCAACATAACAGTTCATTCACTTGTTGCCTGTGCCTTTGATTGTTGTTTGTGAAAAAATGAGGTGATATGCTGCCTGTGCCTTCGATTGCTGGTTGCAAAAAAATAATCAGGTGTGCCTAGTTACACAACATACTTGCGCCTCAAAGCTAGCGTGCTATTGGCCCTTACGGAGAAGTTGCAGGTGTGCCTCGGCCCTGCTTGCCAACACTTCGAGACCCTGCTTTCCAACAGGCCCATGGCTTATGTAACTTGATGCATACGGGAAAAAATGTATCCGCTAGTAAATGAAGTGACGTTCCGCTTGTGCCTCGGTATGATTGTTGGTTGCCAAAGAATAATCAAATGTGCTTGCGAACGTGCTAAGGCCCTGGCTGGCAGCATGCGGAGACCTTGGCAGCAAGCTTGCGGAGGCCCTGGAGGCAATCCTGTGGAGGCCCAGGTTGGCAGCTTGCGGAGGCCATGGCTGGCAGCATGCAAAGGCCATGGCTGGCAGCCTGCGAAGGCCCTGGCTGGCAGGCTGCGGAGGCCCTAGCTGCCGGCTGGCAGGCCTGCGGGGCTTTGGCTGGCAAGGCTGCGGAGGCCTTGGCTGGCAATCTGCGGAGGACCTGGCTGGCAGGCTGCGGAGGCCCTGGCTGCCTGCGGAGTCCATGGCAGCAAGCCTGCGGAGTCCATGGCAGCAAGCCTGCGGAGGCCGTGGCGGCTAGCTTGCGGAGACAATGGCTGGCAGCTTGCAGTGGTCATGGCTGGCAGGCTGCGGAGGCACTGGCTGGCAGGCTGCGGAGGCCCTGGCTGCCAGGCTGCGGAGGCCCTGGCTGCCAGGCTGCGGAGGCCCTGGCTGGCAGGCTGCGGAGGCCCTGGCTGGCATGCTGCGGAGGCCCTGGCTGCAGGCTGCGGAGGCCTGGCTGGCAATCTGCGGAGGACTGGCTGGCTGCGCTGGGAGTCCATGGCAGCAAGCCTGCGGAGTCCATGGCAGCAAGCCTGCGGAGGCCGTGGCGGCAAGCTTGGGCGGCAGCTTGCAGTGGTCATGGCTGGCAGGCTGCGGAGGCACTGGCTGGCAGGCTGCGGAGGCCCTGGCTGCCAGGCTGCGGAGGCCCTGGCTGGCAGGCTGCGGAGGCCCTGGCTGGCATGCTGCGGAGGCCCTGGCTGGCAGGCTGCGGAGGCCCTGGCTGGCAAGCTGCGGAGGCCTTGGCTGACAGCCGCCGTAGCACATTCAAATGTACTAAGAAGTACTCAAATAAGTGCTTTTTGGCATCGAGTTGGCATGTTGGAACTCGTGTGTGCATGCACAAGCAAATAGTGCTATCAAATGGCAAAAAAAAAAAATAAGCTTTTTGGGCCATTTTGAACTACGGGGGCATTTTTGGGGCTGTTTGCACTGTTTGTCTTTTGGGGGGGTAGGCTGTTACATTGAGCAGACTACAAAACTTAACGGCG
>NW_021324113.1:0-275 GCF_001605985.2 Dendrobium catenatum | reverse complement strand
ATTTTTATTCATTTATTTATTATTTAGGTTTAGTTTTCTTTGTTTGTGTATTATTCTTTATTTCTTATTTAAGTGATCTGTCCAAAGTTTGACGTTATATGTTTCATTAAAATTTAATAAGTTATTCTTAAGATTTTAAGATTTAAATTAAATTGTTAATGATTTAATGAAATCCTTGGTCATTTATGTACTGCAATTTAGGTTTCGTTAAATAAAATACCAAGTGAACTCCAATTTGGTTAAAATTTCAACCATTAGTTATTGCTAACCCAAAG
>NW_021324112.1:0-271 GCF_001605985.2 Dendrobium catenatum | reverse complement strand
CGCCACCCGATCTCTCTGCTCCCGTCGCTCCTTGCACGCCGGAATCGGATTCGGCTCCTGACCTAGCTGTCGTCTCTCTCTCCTTCTCTTTGTAAGGTGAGTACCTCCCCCTTCTTCTCCTTCTCTTTCCTACTCCATCAAACAAGAAGATAGGAAAGAGCAAGAGAACATGCATCCTTTACAAAACCTGAAATCGTATATTCTCTTAGCTTTACTTTGATCCTCCTTTTCACGTTTCCTCTTCCTTCCTCTCAACTTTCAGTCCACATTT
>NW_021324111.1:0-638 GCF_001605985.2 Dendrobium catenatum | reverse complement strand
GAATACCTTGTAAGGGCCTACCTTGGAGCCAGCTTCTTATTTCTCCTGTTAGCTACATCCTTTGTACGTAGGGACAAAGCTTCAAGTATATCCTATCCCTTATCTCAAACTGAATGTCTTTCCTGCACCCATCTGTCTACTTATTTATGATCTGTTGAACCCTCAATAAGTGCCTTTTCAACTCATTCAACATCCTATCTGTTGAACCCTCAATAAGTGCCTTATTCATGATCTGTTAAACCCTCAATAAGTGCCTTTTCAACTCATCCCCTGCATCCTGAACAGCTCCCTCCAAAAAGGACTGAGAAACATGTTATCTCGATCGGACACTATAGACTCTAGTATCCCATGCAATTTGACCAACTCCTTGATAAATATTGTTGTCATTATCACGGTCATATAAGGATGTCGTAGGAGAATGAAATGAGCATACATTCTCAATATGTCAACCACCACCAGAATCATTGTAAACCCCTCAGATCAGGGTAAACCATCTATAAAATTCATGGTGACCTCCTGTCACGACTCGACCCGACCGGGACGGATCCCGCCCGCACCGGGCCGCGACCGGAACGAACAAACAGACCAACCAGGATCTGGTTTTGGAATTTGCTTCAGAACTGAATCTTCCAAATATT
>NW_021324110.1:0-399 GCF_001605985.2 Dendrobium catenatum | reverse complement strand
TACAAATGTACAAAAAATCAAAAGAAATGCGCAATGTTTTGCAATGTAAAAAACAGGCACAAAATAAGCCCTACAAGTGAAAAGATGCACAAAAATGTGCCACAAAATTGAAAAAGATACGCAAAGCGCCACATGTGGTAGTTATTTCTTTCCTTAATTTTTTAATCTCTTAATTCAAATTGATCTTATGTACATTTATATTACATTTTGAAATATGAAATATAAAATTTTTATATCATCATTTTTACAATGATTTTCTCTATCTTAAATGTCTAAATATACTCATGTGTTGATTAATTCTTTTAGTTTCTATGTTATATCTCTTCTGAAATTCTATGAATTTTATGATTTGACTAATATTTTAATTTTATTTATATACCTTATGTCAATCACTTTAAA
>NW_021324109.1:0-235 GCF_001605985.2 Dendrobium catenatum | reverse complement strand
CATTCTTTATTTTATTTAAGGGGATTGGGCATTTATAAGCATATGCAAGAAATTATGTTAGTTTAAAAATTTAATAGCATCCCCCCATTTAATAATAAGCATGCATATATATGGAAACTTAGTCAATAACTAATGAGTTCACACTTTTTTTGATGGCATCCAAGTATTAGATGTTTACTAAATAGAAAGTCTATTTGACATGTGGGTGCATATATTGACCATCTGATTTAGGATC
>NW_021324108.1:0-272 GCF_001605985.2 Dendrobium catenatum | reverse complement strand
TTTCTTCGTTAGTGATGTAGTACATTGTGTTTTGAGACATAATCATCACTACTTTTTGGGCCTGGGTCTTTCTGAGAAGAGATCGCCCCCGGCTCCTCTCTTTTGGCAGTCTACCTCCCATTCATGAATTACTTTGAGCCGCCAGAGTAGTCCTATGAATGTGGCAGTGTTACCTCCACTTTGCACAGGGTCCTACCTGATTAGGGTAGGTGTTACCACTGTGGTTTTATGATAGTCATAGATCTCACTCATGATTATCAGATTAGGTGTCA
>NW_021324107.1:0-281 GCF_001605985.2 Dendrobium catenatum | reverse complement strand
GAGAGAGAGAGAGAGAGAGGGCCTCTTCTTTGGGAAAACCTTTTGTGAATTCTTGGGAGTGAGAGTGAGCTTGAGAGAATCCTTGAGGGTGTTTATGGATTATGTGAGGGGATTCGATCTCATGAGAGTTTTGTCAACTAGCAGATGTCCTCTAAAATTTGTATCAAATATTTTGTAAGGAATTTTTCAAAAGTCTAGTGCAAAAAATTTGATACTTGCTAGTGAATTAAGTGACATTTTACCATTGCAAAGAGTAAAATGAGGGAGCTACATCTCCACCA
>NW_021324106.1:0-228 GCF_001605985.2 Dendrobium catenatum | reverse complement strand
TAGGAGCACTTATTGAATTGATTGCTGAGACATATTGGATTTATCGATGTTTTTACCGCTGATTTGATTTCCGCTGTATAGACTTGATTTCATTGACGATGGATTTCTGCCTTGCATAGACTCATTGACCATTGATTGATTTGATTTTTTTATTGACCTGCATATTGATAGCATCGCCGTGCTTTGATTTTAGTTGTAGGATTTGGTGACCTGCTGGGCTTTGTAAGC
>NW_021324105.1:0-809 GCF_001605985.2 Dendrobium catenatum | reverse complement strand
GGTGTTGAGTGGAGAGATTGTGAAGTTAAAGATTATTTGTAAGGAAAGATATTATCATTGGATATGACATGCCATGAGGTATGTACCTTTCCCATGGAAGGATTTAAACATCGGTATCATTTCTGAGAAATAGTATAGTCAATAAAGACACAAGGAATAAAGAGTGGAGATGGTTTTTTTTTGTGAGTATGGACATAGCAATAGAGAATAGAGGCAGTCGAATATTTTGAGGTGTGTATAGGTGATGGGTTTGTTATAGAGAATGTTGCGAGGAGTGAGAAATTTTATGGAGGAAGTTAACCTGTTAATGAGATAAATAGCAGTGTGAAGGGTCTCTACCCATAGAGATGTAAGAAGATTAGCTTCAATGAGGAGACTTCGAATAGTTTCAAAAATGTGATGGTGCTTGCATTTTGTCACACAATTTTGAGAGGGTGTACAGGGAAGTTATATTGATTTTTAATCATATCATTTCATTGTTACAGTGACTTCCTTCTGTCTCCGTGAGATCAAGACCCGTCCCTTGAGGCAAAGAGTTTGTGATTGCAGATTATTGATACTCCCGTTTGTTTCGCCCCAAGGAAGCTAGCCCAACGCCGTCTTCCCATCTCTTGCCTCCTTGCTCTAGCCGACATAGACAATCTCCTCAACATTGGGTCATTCCATCTTCTCCACCTTCATCTTCTATCTCATGATGCATTTTTCTTTAGTAGTGAACAAGGGAATCTTTCTTTCTCTTGAGGATTCAAATGTTAATGTTCATAGATCTCAAGTTCAGGAGATTGCTCTGATTTTTTTTTTTTTTTTTT
>NW_021324104.1:0-482 GCF_001605985.2 Dendrobium catenatum | reverse complement strand
GGCTAGTTTTCAGATATTGAAGGATTGTCTGACTTCAACTCCATTGTTAGCACCTCCATCACGTACGGAAGGATTTCAGGTGTTCAGTGATGCTTCACTGAAAGGTTTGGGATGTGTGCTACATCAGCATGGTAGGGTAATTGCTTATGCCTTGAGACAGTTAAAACCACAAGAGAAGAATTACCTGACACATGATTTGGAATTAGCTGTAGTTGTTTTTGCTTTGAAGATTTGGCGTCACTATCTGTATGGCGTCAAATGTGAGATTTTCACGGATCACAAGAGTTTGAAGTACATTTTCACTCAGAAGGATCTAAATTCTAGGCAAAGAAGGTGGCTTGAGTTGATCAAGGATTATGATCTGACGATTCAGTATCAGCCTAGTAAGGCTAATGTGGTAGCAGATGTTTTGAGCAGGAAATCTTCTTGATTATCAGGTATTCACCTCACTTCTGATGATTTTCTGATTCGAGATATGGAAC
>NW_021324103.1:0-224 GCF_001605985.2 Dendrobium catenatum | reverse complement strand
AGGATTTGAAAGGTTTGGTGAATTATTTGTGATTTGGGTTGTAGTGATAAGCTGTTTTAGATTCTCTTTTTTTGAAAGGGCTTCAAATTGATTTTTGGTTTTTATTATGGAAGGGTCTTTAGGAGGGGAGGTAGGGAGAGGAGGCTCAGTTATTTCACCTAAAGGGGAATTTAGATTCGATATTAGAGGACCCAAAGGAGGGTTGGGAAGTAGAGTGAGATTAG
>NW_021324102.1:0-231 GCF_001605985.2 Dendrobium catenatum | reverse complement strand
CTTGAAAGCACTGAGATCCCTCTGCCTTGATGTGGAATACCTCAGACCAGATAAGTTGATGGTGCATGGTTTCAACGAAAAAGGTCAGAAAACCCTTGGATCATTCATGCTCCCTCTTGTATTTGGAGAACTCCACATAAAAGCTAAATTCCATGTGATTGACGCGGATACTTCGTTCAAGGCGCTACTAGGTTATCCCTGGTTGCATGAATATGGCATTGTCCCGTCAAC
>NW_021324101.1:0-435 GCF_001605985.2 Dendrobium catenatum | reverse complement strand
GTTCATTTGCATGCGTACCCTTGCTCATTTAATTGAAATTTTCTGCTTTACTTTGCTGTCCAGAAAAAAATTTCTGCATGTTAAGCATCTTAAGCAAGCATAGTTCATTACATAAGTGTTGTCTTAGCCATTCTAACTCACCTAAGTGTTTAGGCCACTAACTGCATTTGAAAACTTTGCTGTCCAGCACTTTTCCTGCACCATTTAGGGACTTTTAGGTGCCCTTAAACCCTTGTTAAGTTGCTGTCCCCACTCTACACTCAACCCCAAACACTTCGACAACTTACGCCATTGCGTTAGGTTGCTGTCCACCGCATTCCAACAGCATATAGAGGCCTTAGGACCATCTTACCCTAGCGTTTAGGTGCTGCCCACATCCCAAAATCCATCCTATACAACTAGACTTCTTCACCAACTATTATGGTTTGCTTTCCA
>NW_021324100.1:0-269 GCF_001605985.2 Dendrobium catenatum | reverse complement strand
AAGAACAAGACCTTAGTTGAAGTCGATATAGCCATACTTACTAAGTATTATCTTCCAAAATACTTCTGGGCTAAAGCGATAAACACACTTTATTATGTGTTGAATAGAGTGATTGTTAGATCCAAACAGAATAAGACACCCTATGACATCATTAAAGGTAGGTCATCGAACCTTTCCCACCTCCATGTCTTTTACTTTAACATTTTCATTCTTAACAATAGGAAGTCAGCCATTGGTAAATTTGACCAAAACTCTGATGGAGTGTTTTT
>NW_021324099.1:0-891 GCF_001605985.2 Dendrobium catenatum | reverse complement strand
GTGTAAAATAAATTATTTTTGCATCATTATATATATTTTTATTTCCACTTGCCCCCCTGAGAACTAGGGTTGGTTCCGCCAGTGAATTTATTTAGAATGGTCTAACAAAAAGTGCATGACTAAATCTGGGATGTTCTAGTGAAATAGCATGACAAAGATGAAGTAAATTTGGCTAAATGAACATGACCAAATCAAAGGTGAGATCTAACCAAATGGGCATGATCATATCAAGAAAACAAAATCCAAAGGATAGAACTGCACTAACAATAACCCTAGCCAAAAGAGTTTGACCTGCTCAAGATGTTTTCATAGCTAAAAGAGCAAGACTAAGAAGGTTAGCAATACATTTATTGTAACATGGCAATACTAAGACAGTAATAGTAGATTTAACTAGATGTAGTATGGTTAATTAAGAAGATTCTTGGCCAAAGAAGTGTGAAGGAGAGGAGTCAAAAGTACAATCAAAGGAGCATGACCTTTTTTTAGTTAAACTTAGTCAAAGTGGAATGGATATGTTCAATGGGAAGATTAGATAAGTAATCATCACTAGATTGTCAAGATAAATTAGATTAAAATGTTAATTAACCTATTGTATTCATATTGGTAATGCAAAATATACAACAACAACAACATCAAACATTTATCCCAATACATGGGCTCGGCTACATAAATCATTTTTCTTCATTATTTCCTATTAAGAGTCAAATTCTCATTTAAATCTAATGGTGAAAGTGAAGGTCATTTCTAATATTTTCTAGCCATGTCTTTTTAGGTCTATCTCTATATTTTTTAACATAAGTCAAATCTAATACAATTTCCTAATCAAGTCATTTGAAGGCCGCCATTTTATATGACCAAACCATCTTAGGAAACTCTTTCTAATCTTATCTT
>NW_021324098.1:0-377 GCF_001605985.2 Dendrobium catenatum | reverse complement strand
ACCAAAATAGAAATATCATAAAAAGAATGATTTTGTTATGTATTTTGAAAAATCAATATACTCTATGAAGATATGCTTGCATATTAAAAATTTCGGATTAGTGGTGAGAGCAGAGGAAATAAATTGTTTTTTTTTTGAAACCATTCGCAGGAAGCGTCCGATTCAGACTTTTACAAAAATCTCCCCCCTATTAATTTTGATGGACAAGTTAATGCATTTGATTTAAACAATATAGATCATTTTAAAATTATTTTGATTGTTGTGACATTTGGATGGATTAATTTCATCGTTGGTGGAGGGTGTATTTGAATACTATTTATGTTAAAATATATTTGCATATGATAATGATTATTATTTTTTTAATATTGCTATTATTT
>NW_021324097.1:0-501 GCF_001605985.2 Dendrobium catenatum | reverse complement strand
ACAAATGCCAACTTGTATTTATGAGTCTTTATCTTACTCTTTACACATGATACCTAAAAAATTTTGGTTGAAAAGTATTACGAATATCCCCTGAGGCTTAGGGTGGTTGGTGGGTGAGTACAGTTGAGAAACCCCCATCTCGGGTTCGAATCCCCTCTACTATGGCCCGCCTCTTTAGTGGGGCAAAGCAAGTGTGAGCCTGATGTTGGTGGGTGGCTTTGCTAGGTTCCACAAAGAGATTAGTTATGCCGGTAAGCGCTCTCTTTAGAATGGCAGCGGGTAGATTCTCATGTTCAAAAAAAATATTAGAAATTACTTTTTTATTAGATTTTCATGAGAATTTGAATCTTAACAAAAATAAAATGGAGAAAAATGATTCACATTTTGCCTACTTTTGAGAAAGCCAAATCGAAACTAATTGTAAAATAAATAAATAAAATAGAAAAACTTTGAAAAAGCCTCACCAATAAGGCTTCGTTTCTGCTTTATTTTTCATATTGC
>NW_021324096.1:0-312 GCF_001605985.2 Dendrobium catenatum | reverse complement strand
GGACATTTCGGCTTAACGCAGATTACCCCTATGGGGTTCGATTGCTTCCTGTGTTGGTTTGAGGATGTGGAAGCTAGGGACAGCGTTTTGATTGGCGGGCCTTGGTATGTGGCTGGGCAGATTATTGGGGTGGAAAAATGGACTGCAGGCCTTTCCCCGAAAACAGCGAGGAAGTTCACATCGCCGGTTTGGCTCAGGCTACCGGATCTTCCTCTTGAATACTAGAATGATGCGAATTTGTCGAGGTTGGCTTCTGGTGTGGGGGAACCCCTATTTATGGATGAACAGACAAAACAGTGGAATAGATGAGCT
>NW_021324095.1:0-217 GCF_001605985.2 Dendrobium catenatum | reverse complement strand
TGATGCATGGGGCTTGGACCTTTGGCTAGAGATTCAAAAGAGCTCTCAGACTTGCCATTGGCGAACTTCCGTCATCGACCATCACAAGACTACTACCTGGCCCTTGACCGTCATCAGACCGCCGCCCGGCTGTCGCGCACTGCTAGACCACCGCCCGACCAGCGTCGAACCACCACCCGACCACCGAATGTTGCTGGACTTCCACTTGACCACCGAC
>NW_021324094.1:0-247 GCF_001605985.2 Dendrobium catenatum | reverse complement strand
AGTTAATCTTAAGGGTTTTAGATTTTTAATAAATACTAGACCTAAATATTAATTTTATAAAACTAAAAAAGAAAATTTTCAAAAGTTTTAAATTAAAGAAAAACTAAGATAAGAAAATTTAATCACAGCCATTGTTCATGCTAGACAATTTGAATAAAGATGATTATTCAAAAAATGATGAAATGAAAATTAGATAACTTCAAATTAAATATTATATATAATTATCAATTAGATAGATTTGAATAAG
>NW_021324093.1:0-284 GCF_001605985.2 Dendrobium catenatum | reverse complement strand
TCTGCGTTCGGTCACCTGACCCAATAATTTGCCGTATTGGTGGGGCCATAATTTTTTTCAAATTTATATAAACATAGTAAAGTAATTTATCTTTTACATGAGCTTAAATTATTTTATTTAAAAATAACTCTGATATGCATCTTAATCAAATAAGGGCTAAGGTAATTTCATACAATATTAGGAGAAAAGACAATTGACATGTTTCAATGTGCATTACAGCAGATGCTGAGCATATAACTAAGTACATATGAAATGTAATGAATTCAGATTAATAGAGCGGTCTT
>NW_021324092.1:0-231 GCF_001605985.2 Dendrobium catenatum | reverse complement strand
TAGAAGATATAAGAAGTTTGATCCATTTATGTTAGTAAGTCAAGTTATTCAATTTTATTTCAGCAAATATCCTAGTGGTCATAGGAATAAATAAGATTGGTTAGCTGTCATAAAAATAAAAGTACGGGAGATAATTGATCAATAATACGTTGTAGCACTATACATCAAGAGGATGAGATGTCAAGTTATAGGCCTGTTGAAATTGATGAGATGTCAACTACAACCCCATGT
>NW_021324091.1:0-252 GCF_001605985.2 Dendrobium catenatum | reverse complement strand
CCGACCAGATATAATGTTTAGTGTTTTCTTGTGTGCTAGATTTCAATCTGATACAAAAGAATCACATTTGACAGCAATGAAAAGGATTTTAGAATACTTACTAGGAACTCAGAACTTAGGAATTTGGTATCCAAAGTTTAGCTCTTCATTTGAAATTATTGGTTATTCAGACTCTGATTTTGCATGCTGTAGGGTGGATAGGAAAAGTACTTCTAGAACATGTCAATTCATTGGAAATTAATTAGTTTCATG
>NW_021324090.1:0-322 GCF_001605985.2 Dendrobium catenatum | reverse complement strand
CATCCAAATCTCAAATCATTTTAAATAAATACAACCATATCAAATCGAATTTACATTAATAAAAATTAAAAAAAAATCTAGACTCGGTCCTGCAAGGTTATCCTAATAATCAACAGTTGTATATTCAATCCCAAGCAGTTATAATATGAAAAATTGAAATGCATTTTTTTAGCCACACTTGGCCATGCTCTTTTTATTGGTCTTAAGCGTGGCAGGTACCTGTGCAAAGAGTATATAATTTTTATTAATTGCCCCCTTTAATTTCATCTCCTTATATGAGCATGTCCACCTGCATAAGATTACACAAGTATATTTCGTTCCT
>NW_021324089.1:0-211 GCF_001605985.2 Dendrobium catenatum | reverse complement strand
AAAATTTCATTATGTAGATCTTCAAGAGTCCACCTCCGTGCCTTCATGGATCCTTAGATACATATGTATTTTTTAGAATAGTTGATATATTTGCTCTTGGTCAAGTAGAGATCCTCAGGGTAGTGATAGAGTACTTTGTACTTTGGTCTTTAGAGCTTCACTTTGTAGATTGATGCTAGTAGATAGCATCGTCATCATTTGATCTCTTTTA
>NW_021324088.1:0-386 GCF_001605985.2 Dendrobium catenatum | reverse complement strand
TGAAGGACTAGACTGTAAAAGCATGATGCACATGCACGTGAGTGCTGACATTTTCGAATTTATTTTTTTAATTTTAATCACGTGACTGATTAAGTATTAGAGGAGTTTTAAGATAATCCCTCTTAAGATTTATCATAAAAAATTGAAATTATTTTCACTTTATATGAGGCAAATCATGATCCGCAGGACAAGGCCTTACTGGCGTGCAAAACGTTTTATGCTTTATTTGGGACAGTATTGTTACTCTTTTTTTTAATAATTTTTTTAATATAATTAAAAAAAAATTAGAAAGCAAGAAGAAAATTATCCTAAATGAGTTTTTAAATTTTGTTTATAATGAATTTCTTAAAATAGTTTTTTAGTACAAAAATCAAAATTGTTTAGAA
>NW_021324087.1:0-308 GCF_001605985.2 Dendrobium catenatum | reverse complement strand
GGTCTGAAGTATATGAGAAGTTTATTGGTACACACGTGACGTCTGGGGATGCTGCGCGGGTTACTAAGTGAATTTAAGTTCGAACCCGATCCTTCTATACAGATCAATAGGAGTCGACAGGGCTCGAACCATCAAAAAAATATGTGGTTGCGGCGACCGGTATATTTGTTTTAATACGTTCATATTAGGCCTTCAAGGCCTATAACAATGAGAATTTACTAATAAAGGAAAAAAGCATAAGAAACCCGATCCTCTGTCGACAACTCGACATAGTTGACAAGGTTCAAGCTACAAACGGAAATGACCCC
>NW_021324086.1:0-246 GCF_001605985.2 Dendrobium catenatum | reverse complement strand
TGGAGATCACAAAAAAAAAAATCCACAAAAATTTTTGTCCACATTGAAAATCAAGCTCATAATGATTTGGGTCATCTACTGCTAGTGGGGCTGGCAGGCATTGATGCTCATGCTAATCGTGTGACATACCCCTCGGGGTGCGTTAACTATAGTATATTTTTTCTTTCATGATGCAAAAATATTTTCTATTTTTCATATAATATAAAATGTAAAAAATTATTATATACTAAAATAGGCCATAGAAGC
>NW_021324085.1:0-322 GCF_001605985.2 Dendrobium catenatum | reverse complement strand
ATTTGGGTACCCTTCTAGAGGATGAACCTTACGGAGCACGAAGGAGAAGATCTGAAGGAAGATGATCCAGAGGAGAGTGATCCACTTGAAGATGAAATGTCTGGCTTTTAAGACTTGTGTCATTCAGTAGAATTAAAATCTAGGTTGTTGTCGGTGGGCATGGCCACTATTATTTTTTTGTATACCCTGTGTTGTACTATATATGGCACTTGCCATAGACTTTTCTTTTTTACTATAGGTTTATTTATATTGATGTGTTTACTATTGATTGTGTAAAAGAAATTACCTTCTTTTCTTAAGTTTCTTTCTCGCATGTGTATGG
>NW_021324084.1:0-288 GCF_001605985.2 Dendrobium catenatum | reverse complement strand
GAAAATTTTACTCGTCTCAAGGTATGTTACATTTATCAACATTTGATTTCACTGATTTTGCTTTTTTGATATTTTCTTAATTTTCATTTGATTAGAATTTATGAAATTTACGATGCCTCAAATTTTAGCAAAATTCCATCGTACAACTTTTAATATGTTATAATTTTAATCATTCTACACATATTGTTAAGAATATATTGACTGATTATATGCATGTTGTTTCTAATATCTTGTATTTATTTTAGTTGTAGATTTTAATAATTTATTGAGCTGTTAACTCACTATATT
>NW_021324083.1:0-435 GCF_001605985.2 Dendrobium catenatum | reverse complement strand
GTTGGGACGACCCGTGGACCTTACTGTGGTCGAGACCCCATTAGTAACATCCGGATTGCTGCCCCACTCTTTAGGTCCTCACGTAACCTAGATGGCCGACCCTCTACTGGGTCTTCTGTTGGACAAATCTCTTATGACTCCCCAAGTGGACTAACTTCTGGCCAGTTCAGTCAACCTTTAGCCTCCCCATCCTTTAATCCTACACGCTTAGTAAAGAATTGCAGTAAAAAGAAGAAATCTACTGAACCCGAGACTGAATACACCAATTTCGTGAATACTATCGATAACGAAGAATTCTTTGAGGATGAAACTAAAGAGATTAGATCAGACTCCCTGAATGACTTAAACCCTGAGCTACGAAAGCAAGAACCTTTAAATATCGTCACCTTAACCCACCTCGATCCTAGTCTCCTCGAGGATAAGCCTTTGGACAAA
>NW_021324082.1:0-238 GCF_001605985.2 Dendrobium catenatum | reverse complement strand
GTCAAAATTTTAATTGCATTAGTTCTTAGCATTTTTTGTACCCAACATAAGTCAAAAGGGTCAATTAGGAAATCTCTAGATGTCGGCCCCAACTTTACAAAACTTTAAATATAACGTCCCTAGCACTCTTTCATAAACGATCGGACTCATATCTTTTAAATCGATTAGGTGGTTAGCTGGCTCCCCAATTCAGGCCGGGAAAAGTCCAGACCTTGCACTACATTAGTTAGGATCGGAC
>NW_021324081.1:0-261 GCF_001605985.2 Dendrobium catenatum | reverse complement strand
GCAATCCTAAGAAGTGTAGCCCAATCGTGTTGACATGACAAAAATATTTTTTAATAAAATATTTAATACTACTTTCCTTAAATCCAAAAACCATCCCAACCGCCTCATTTCACCTAAGGAAAATTTGTAAACCAAATATCATTAGTAATTAAATTATATGATTAACTATGTTATACAAAAAATTAAAATAGGCATATTCGTCCATTCAACGAGAGACTTACTTGCCCATTAAAAAATTTTAAAAGTACTATAGTAAGTTGC
>NW_021324080.1:0-339 GCF_001605985.2 Dendrobium catenatum | reverse complement strand
TTTTGAGGAGTTTAAAACATTTTCTACTTGGATTCAGCAAAAGCTAAGTTGTGAGATCTTGACCATCCATAGTGATCATGGGGGAGAGTTTGAGAATGATAGATTTGGAGATTTTTGTGAGGACAAAGTGATTAGCCACAATTTCTCAGCTCCTAGGACCCCTCAGCAAAACGGGGTAGCTAAAAGGAAGAATCGGACCTTGGTGGAAGCCACTAGAGCCATGCTTGCTTAGTATTCACTTCCAAAATACTTTGGGGCTGAAGTGGTTAACACAGCATGTAATGTGTTGAATAAGGTGAACATTAGAGCCAAATTAGAAAAGACACCCTATGAGATCCT
>NW_021324079.1:0-289 GCF_001605985.2 Dendrobium catenatum | reverse complement strand
TATATGAAGTGCTTGTTTATTTACTTTTAGTGTATACACTACTTTATTTTTCTATCTATAATTTTTCTTATCCTCAGTATGATAGAATTCTTATGAACTGCCTTTACATTCAATGAAATGCAAAATAAGTGAGTTATTAAAAATGAGAAAGGTGGGTGTGACTTATTGAGCTGTGTTAGCTCATGTCTATTCTATATATTATTTAGGTACGCAAAAGGGGAAAGTTTAAGCGAATAATCATTATATAATCGATCTAAGTCTATAGAGGTGTTTTTTTTTTTTTTTTTTG
>NW_021324078.1:0-290 GCF_001605985.2 Dendrobium catenatum | reverse complement strand
AAAGTTTACTCAATAGCAATAAAAATATTAAATATACTTAATAAAAATAAATAATGAAAATCTATTTAAATTCATCAAAATCTGCTTCAATCTTCTCTGTAAATTTTATGCCCATCTCACGCGTCGTTAAAGCTCAATCGGTGTATAAAATTGCACAATAAATTGAAAATAATAATAATTAAACTACCAAGCAAATGACAAAAAGAAAGAATATTCTAGAGCTAATAACTACAAGATACATGTCTTCTCAATAGAAAATTATGCCATATATCAAAATTTTTATTTAAGAT
>NW_021324077.1:0-204 GCF_001605985.2 Dendrobium catenatum | reverse complement strand
AGAGGGCCTGACAGAGCACCTGGCAGGAACTCATCATCACCTTTTTCTCTGAGTGTCTTGTTCAGGTTAGGCAGACACTAGGTTTCATGATTCCTTTATTTGCGAACTCGATTTGGTCATGAAAATACTGAGTCACCCCAATTCACTGTCATGAAATGGGCAGGAGGAGATGGGACCCTCTTCGCCTTCTATTCATCTGATTTG
>NW_021324076.1:0-260 GCF_001605985.2 Dendrobium catenatum | reverse complement strand
GTAAGGGAAACAAAAATTTTAAGAGTTCTAATGACATTGTTTGTTTTAAATGCAGGAAACCTGGACATGTGAAAGCTGATTGCTATGCCCTACACTCAAGTCTCACTCAAGTAAAGAAAAGGGTGAGTAGAAACCCAAGTTTAGGAAGGATAAAAGGAAATTTCAAAAGGCATTCTAGGAAGAATCTGCATCAAATTCATCTTAGACTGAACCTAAAGATGAGACAACAAACTTGTGCTTAATGGGAGAAGATCATATTG
>NW_021324075.1:0-283 GCF_001605985.2 Dendrobium catenatum | reverse complement strand
AGCATTATACATATTATGTACATAATATGTATAAGTAATATACATATTATGTACAAGTTTATACATGCTGTGTACAAGCATTATACATGAATTATACATGTTTATATATGCTATGTACAGATATTTTACACACTATGTGCAAATTTATACATATTTTGTACAAGTATTATACACACTATGTATAAGTTTATACAAACAACATATATGTATATGCATACTATATACAAGTTTATACATGCTATGTATAAGCATTATACACACTATGTATATATTTGTAAATATT
>NW_021324074.1:0-255 GCF_001605985.2 Dendrobium catenatum | reverse complement strand
ATGTGAAACCATAAAACCATTTAAAGTGAAACCATTTGGTGCAAGTGCAATCATTTGGCAATGGCAGCAAGAGTGACACACCAGATGGATTATATGTTGGACATGCAGCAGCGTCAATGCACCTATGCTTCACAGTTTAATGAAGCCTTGGTCGGGATGTTTAGGAGCAACCCCCTGTTCGAGAGCCCCGACTAACACTTCTTCCTAGCAGCCCTCACATTTGATCCCTATGTATGGCAGGATCCTCCACCATCG
>NW_021324073.1:0-468 GCF_001605985.2 Dendrobium catenatum | reverse complement strand
GAATCCTAATATGCCTCACTCCACTAGATCCTAATCTCTTTCTAAAACATGTGAATACTATTGACTAAGCTAATAGCTCAATAGGTTATTAAAATATATAACTATAATTAATGTACGATATATAGTGTAAATAGTATGTGATGGGGGCGTATGATGTGATAAGATAGTGGTGAGCTGATGTTAAACTCGCTGAATTTGAAATATACTTAGGTTTTCTTTAATACAAAATTTAAAACAACTTACTAATTTATGCAAGAATATGTGTCAAATCAAGTAAAAAAGTGATAGTGTTGACTGTCAAACCCACAAGAAAGTGATTTATTATACTACAATAAAACTACTACTGCTTACTCCAAATACAAGAATTTATCCTATTTAAATAAGAAATAAGAAATAAAGTTTTTGAGTTCCTACCACTGAATAAAAATAAGTACTAAATAGTTGATGCAATTTTGATAAAATATTTTT
>NW_021324072.1:0-254 GCF_001605985.2 Dendrobium catenatum | reverse complement strand
TGACAGCCTGACATGAATTTCCTCCCGTCTTCTTTAGATTTACTATTGTTTTTTGTTGAGATGGAAGTGATTTCACAATCTCATGTTTTACAACTTTTCTAATTTGCTATGAAAACATAAGGAAAAATGCTTGCAATAATAGCAAGTACATGAAAGCAAAGTTAAAGACAATAAAGAGTATATTCAAGACGATCTTGAGAGAAGTTCTAATATATATATATATGTATATATATATATATATATATATATGTATA
>NW_021324071.1:0-270 GCF_001605985.2 Dendrobium catenatum | reverse complement strand
AATACACAAGACCGAGAGCGAGGTTGCAGCTTGTTTCTTTGCGCAGGTGGAATCCACGAATAGCACGCACAGCCGAACACTTTGAGTAGATTATATTCAGGTTGTTTGTGGTATAACAATTGTAACGGTGAGCTGAGTTTGTTTGTGATGGACGGCAACCTGTTGATAAGATATGAGGAAGTAAGCACCGCGTCAGGCCAAACAGAATGTGGCATCGAGGCAGCATGTAAAAGATGTGAGACCTCGTTCCCTTACTGTTTCTCTCTAGAT
>NW_021324070.1:0-319 GCF_001605985.2 Dendrobium catenatum | reverse complement strand
AAAAAACCGCCGGTTTTCACTGTTTTTCCTGTAGTGAACTTCTTAATGCGCCCTTTTTTTACAATTTAATGAAAATTTAAACCTTTGTGTGAGATATGCGAAATTTATCAAATCACAGTAATATGTATATTATATATCTTAGAGGATGGCTGCCAATCACAAGATTCAGCTCTCGCCCGAGGTTAGGGTTTGGGCGGCGTTTTCTCCCGAGGAGCCTCCTTCCCCCCGCCGTGCGGGGGGTTTCCGTTGCTCTGGTTCAGGAAAGCTTCTCTAACCCTTTTATCTGGTTTTTCTCTATTTCTTGTGTGGTTTTCTTTTC
>NW_021324069.1:0-274 GCF_001605985.2 Dendrobium catenatum | reverse complement strand
GCCATGGTGGAAGACAATTGAACAAATGAATTGACACAATGATTGATGAACTAGAGCAACAGTTTAGCAACACAACCAAGTCAAATCCATAATGCTAGTTCTATTAAAAAAAACTATGAATTGTCACCTTATTTCTTGAGTGTGAAGAGAGGCCGCTCAGAGGAGTCATTTATAGTTTCATTTTGAGAGAGTGGGTAAGTGTGTGTGGGTTGTAAAGGGGAAGGTGTAGCTTGAAAGTGTGGGTCTCCGAAAGGATTCTGCTCGTGGGTTTCGA
>NW_021324068.1:0-308 GCF_001605985.2 Dendrobium catenatum | reverse complement strand
TTTCAAAATTAAATTGAAATTTAATATTTAATTTTTAAATTTTACCATGATTTATTCTTAAACAGTTTCTTCAGAAAAAAATAATAAATTTTATTTATTTTTTAGATCTAATTGGGTTATGCCACATGAATTCTTCTGAAAATTTTCATTAAGAAAATTTGTCACAGCTCGATAATTATCCACACATAGCAGATATAATCTAAGTTTTCATTTGGGACAGTTTTCTTATTATTTTTAAAGCATTTTTCTAGTACAAAAATTTAAAGAACTATAGAAATTTTTTAACAAATTTTTTTTTTTTAAACACA
>NW_021324067.1:0-261 GCF_001605985.2 Dendrobium catenatum | reverse complement strand
GTTACTGACAAATTAATTTAGCTGAAAATCCGCTTGAAATATTTTCGGCGAACTATTTTGCACTAGAACCAGTGGCGGAGCCAGAAAGTTTATCAAGGGGGGGCCTAAACTATGTTATTAAAATTTTCCCTCAACTTTTTTTCATCCGGGCTTAGGATCGGCATAGGCAGTTTTAAAAACTTTTTTATTAATAATTATTCAAAAACATATAATATTAAATATATGAGAGTAAACAACTTACAATTTATAACGTCGACTCTT
>NW_021324066.1:0-239 GCF_001605985.2 Dendrobium catenatum | reverse complement strand
AAGTTTGACCAAGTCAAATCAAAATGAATTGACTTATTGATAGGCTAGGGAAACTCCAAAACATCAAGTGACATAGTTTTGAAGGTTTGGTTATGTTTGAGTATACTTAAAGTTTGATTCAATCAAAATGGGGTTTAATGGTTAATTGGGTCTACCTAAGTTGACCAAGGACCTGGGGTTGAGCTTAATAGATTTGAAATGTTGAATGAAGTCTATTGGAGGTGATTTTAGGGTCTAGA
>NW_021324065.1:0-887 GCF_001605985.2 Dendrobium catenatum | reverse complement strand
TACAGGATGATTTATGGATAGTTTGCAAAACAACTTGTAAGTCTATTGATTGCTACTCAAGGATGGATCAAATCTCATGAAATGATTTCATTATCATGATCTAAAAGTTTACATAATGGCTTTATCATTAAATCACTAGCTTTTGCAAATTTGCTCATTAAGATTCTTCATTCCAATTGAATTGCTGACTTTCTAATAGTCCATTCAAAATTTGATGGCATTATTCAAGCCAAGCACCTTAAGATTACTCATTTGAGTTCAAGTTGGGCTCTTTATATCTTTTGTTATGTTGTTCAAAGTTAAGTCCCAAATCAAGGTCTTTGCAAATTTGTGCAAGTTCAAGCCATATCCACTTGATGTATAAATCAAGTTCAAATTTGAGTCCAAGATGATTTCTTTATCATCCAAAAATTAGTGTATGAATTTAAGTTTGAGCTCATTTTGTTTATATTCAAGTATTTTATTAATCATTTAAGTTTAGAATATGTTTCATGTTGTCCAAAATCAAGTCCCCTGCTGTCCAAAAAAATGAGTCCACTGTTGTCCAAATTTTGTTCAAGTTTGAGTTCAGTTCAAATTCATGTCCACTGGAGTCCCAAATCAAGTCCTTTTGGTCTTTGTTCAAATGTTCAAACCTTTGTTCATCTCATTTGATTTACAAGCTTAGTTATAGTTTGAATTAAGTTAAAGTCTTTTTATTTGCTCAAATTCAAATACGAGCTCAAGTTCAAGTTGTCCAAGTCTTGTCCACGATTCAGTGAAAATTTCGGCAGCCTCCCGGCGTCTCCCCCGTTTAGGGGAAAACTACGGGAAACTGGGCCATCCCACCGCGCTACTCGAGCCTGTATGTTAGGTGTTGGGAGGACACCGGGCCGTACATTTTTTCA
>NW_021324064.1:0-311 GCF_001605985.2 Dendrobium catenatum | reverse complement strand
TAGAGGAATGGGAGGTTATGGAGGAGTTAGGGGACACGGTGGTGACCCGAGAGTGAGAAAATTGAAGATGCCCATCTTTGAGGGCGAAGACGCACATGGCTGGATCTACAAGGTGGAGAGATACTTTACAGTCAATGGGTTGACTGAGAAGGAAAAGTTGACAGCTGCAGGCTTGTGCTTAGAAGGGAAGGCTCTGGCATGGTATCAGTGGCGCGACATGAGGCGACCCATTCGCACCTAGAGGGACTTCAAGGACTGTCTACTAGAACGCTTTCGAACCAGCAGGGGAGGAGACTTTTATGAGCAGTTTT
>NW_021324063.1:0-232 GCF_001605985.2 Dendrobium catenatum | reverse complement strand
ATCCCAAATCGAACCGAACCGAGCAGGTTTGGATCAACCCAAGCCACCTATTAACCCAGATCAAATTGGACCCAATTTCCACTTGCATTGGTGGCACCAGACCCAGACCCACTTCCCATATCAAGCCTAGGGTCTGGCCTGACCTGGGTTGAGCCCAATTCGACTCGAACCGAGCAGGTTTCGGTCAAACCCATCCACCAGTTCGATCCAGGCCTCCCCATGCCAAATTGAC
>NW_021324062.1:0-364 GCF_001605985.2 Dendrobium catenatum | reverse complement strand
ACTTCATCATCAATGATCTCGACAAAAGCATCACAATATTTTCGAAAAGAAGTAACATAGCATCTAGATGTTACTGGCCTTTGATACGACGTCCTCATCTATAACAAAAAAAAAATTAGAACTATATCGCAACCATAACTAAAGCGCAACCATAGCGCAACCTTAGCGCAACCTTAGCGCAATCATAGCGCAACTATAGCGCAACTATAGCACAACCTTAGCGCAATATTAGTGCAACATTAGCGCAACCTTAGCGCAACCTAAGCGAAACCATAGCGTAACATTAGCACAACAATACATTTCATAATTAACTAGCTTAAAAAAAGGTTTAAATTCAGAAAAAAAACAAAAATTGAACACCACA
>NW_021324061.1:0-235 GCF_001605985.2 Dendrobium catenatum | reverse complement strand
GCAATCTTTTTCTGTATCTTCAGTTTTTAGAACAATCATTTCACCTGCATACAAATGTCTTTGACTCAAACCTTGCTCGTAGGCATTGAGTGAGCCAATTAAATTATCAATAAAATAATCATTCAATCTTTTGATTCACAAATAGCAACAACTTTAGCATCAAAATTTTCAAGTAAACAACGAAGAATTTTGTTAACCTTTTTAAAATTTGAAAAGTCTTTTCCTAAAGCATGCA
>NW_021324060.1:0-205 GCF_001605985.2 Dendrobium catenatum | reverse complement strand
ATTATATAATATTCAAATGCTAGTAATAAAATTATCATGTGACAGAAATAATTTTGCCTTAATTTAGAGCTACACAATCTCATAAACATTGAATTAATTATGTAGAAGAATATCTATTTTTAATGCATTTTTTCTCTATCAAATGTAATAAATATTATTCATACAAATCATATTTTATCATAATATATCAATTGCCATTTTAACT
>NW_021324059.1:0-910 GCF_001605985.2 Dendrobium catenatum | reverse complement strand
ATCGAGGCTATACCTCACACTAGATTTAAACTATACACATAGACATTATATTCTTTAAACAAAGAGTAAGAGATATTGAAATAATTAATTATCACTTATAGAATAAGAGTCTATACTAGTACTTACATGGTTTTTTACGTCATTTATAAAAATTTGGACAGTTTACTAGAGATTAAGAATGTAACAAGCAAACTCATCATCATTTCATTCATTAGAAGAAAAGATACAAGAGAAGTAATAAGAAAATTTACATGTGGATCTAATGATTTTCTCCACATTCCTTCTTTCACCAACTACAAAGTTGCTTACACAAACAAGCTAAGATCTCCACAAGGAAGAGTATCTTACACTTCTCTAGCCTTCCTCAAACTTTAATCTAATGGAACACTAATGAAACACACTTAAAGTTACAAAATTTATCTCAAGTTGTAGAACTCCTCAAATAATAGAATTAAAAAACTATTTATATGATGTACATAGACAAGTTTAAGTGCCACCTATTTCAACGAGGTGGCATTGTGGCAAAGAAACATGAACTAGCACCCTAACACTATAATATTACCACCATTGTGGCCCTTCCTGACATGACACAATTATTATTTAGAATGATCCATCTTTTGGTTGAATAAGTGCAGCTTCTTATATTCGGCAACATCTCCACCACAACATTAATAAATTGGAGCATTATGGTGCTAGAATCAAAATTCTGCACCATAGTGTGATCTGAAGATGATGCTGTAACATAAAATGTAGGTGCCTCGATGTGGATGATGTAGGTATGATGGTGTGATATGAATTGGCATCGCGGCGT
Source organism: Dendrobium catenatum (assembly GCF_001605985.2). Taxonomy (NCBI): domain Eukaryota; kingdom Viridiplantae; phylum Streptophyta; class Magnoliopsida; order Asparagales; family Orchidaceae; genus Dendrobium; species Dendrobium catenatum. Next base: position 99 of record NW_021324059.1, on the reverse strand, counting down.
TGATCAATACTTATAATATTTACCATTTTTTGAACATTGTCTATATAAAATATAACTGAAATAATATATTTATATTGAATTTAAATACAATAAACAATA
>NW_021324058.1:0-548 GCF_001605985.2 Dendrobium catenatum | reverse complement strand
GGGGTGTTTGGGGGTCATTTCTTTTTATGAATTGAACATTGTCAACTCTGTCGGGCTGTCGACAGAGGATCGGGTTTTGTAGGCTTTGAGCATTTGATAGTGAATTCTCATTGCTATAGGCATTGAAGGTCTAATATGAATGTATTAAGACAAATACAACGGTCGCCACAACCGTATATTTGTTTATTGGTTCAAACCCTGTCGACTTCTATTGAATCGTATAGAAGGATCGGTTTCAAACTTGAATTCACTTGTCAACCCATGCAGCATCCCTAGACGTCACTTGTGTACCAAAAACATGCTCGCCGGGGCCCATGCGCGTGTTTGGGGGCATTTTATAATTGAACCCTGTTCACTCCTTTTATCTTCTTAGGAAGATCGGGTTCAAATTTGATAACCCGCGCAGCATCCCTAGACGTCACGTGTATTTCTATAACACGCTCGTTGGGGCCCATGCGGGTTCTATGATTGATTTTACCCCTTTTAGTGTACCTATGTGTATACAAACTACGGTGCACGTGCAGGGGTACTTTGAAATAATTGTAGAC
>NW_021324057.1:0-222 GCF_001605985.2 Dendrobium catenatum | reverse complement strand
TAATTTCTGTTGAGATAGTTACTACTTAGTTTTTCCTATTTGATATTCTTGCAACTTATATGTTTTTTATGATTCCAAATATTATTGCTTTGATTATTATTTCTCCTAACATATTTTGAAAAAATTGTTTTGCTCTTGTGTGTACTAATATTTCAGGGAAATCATACTCTAGATTGTTGAAGACTTCAAATCAAGATCAATTTAGAGTTTATTATAATTGAA
>NW_021324056.1:0-446 GCF_001605985.2 Dendrobium catenatum | reverse complement strand
TTGTTTTGAGTACATCGGCCTAGATGATGTTCCTATCAGCCATGACGATTCAACTAAAAATAGAAACCCTAATTAGGGCATCCTGGTTAAGTAGTTGTCATTAAGCAAATCGTCATGGACGATACTTGTATTGGCCTGGTCGATAGGCTCAAATTAGAAAGAATCAGCCGCCATGATTAATTTAGATATTCTTTATTTTAAATGATCATCCCTAATAATCTCCATATCAGCCTGGATGAAACATCACAATTATGCCTAAATTAATCTGGCAATTATGGAAAGCTATTAAGGCTAATTGATACGATCACATCGGCCGGGCCGATCGCATAATTGGCCGGGATGATGTACTAGATGATTGACATCGGCTAGACTCTATTAAGGGCGATGTTCAGGATGATTGTACTCGAATTTTAACTAATCAGCCAGGGTGATATTGTATCGGCCTG
>NW_021324055.1:0-450 GCF_001605985.2 Dendrobium catenatum | reverse complement strand
TAGGTCGCACCACGAGCACTTAGTTTAGGCTCTCCTATATCTAAGGACATGGTGTGTTTATTTCATTTTTGTACTCCCATTCATTTATTACCTGAAGGGTTAGACAGAACATCACTCTTAACTCCTACAACGTAGCGACACCCTAAGGACAATAATTAAGGACTCATCTAGCGAACTTAGAAGTTTTCTAGGAGCTAGGATAGATCCCGAATTGACATGAAAACTACAACACTTAAATTTAGTGACATCTGAAACATCACAGAATTTTCTAGGAATTTTTAGGGCTTGTTAGACCCCTTAGTTAACTAACCCTAATTAACTGGTTAAATAAGACCCCGAAACCTTCCAGAAATTATAATAAATACACCTTAGGTCAGAAAATTACCCATAATACCTTGAATTGACCAGAATCGGATCCTTGACCTTAGATAAATAGGACTCCCTAGTTTG
>NW_021324054.1:0-5154 GCF_001605985.2 Dendrobium catenatum | reverse complement strand
AGAATTTAAATATTAATATATTCAGAATTTTATTTAAATATATTTTAGAGGTTAATTGATTACTACTTTTGTTTCACACCGAGGCCGTAAAGTTTATTTCACCTTCCTTGGGGCTAAGCTAAAAGCCTCGTAGGCCTGGGTTACTCAGTAGTAATTGGGGTTGATTAAATTAATTTAAGTTGGTTGAAATTAAGAGGAGTGGATTAATATATAAAAGAGTTGGCTACTGATTTTAAAAGATTGGCTGAGAATTTTATTAATCATGTTAGATTTATTTTAGAATATATTAAATATTAATACAAGATTATAAATTAATATAGATAAAATTATATATTTATTAATTTTAAGTCAAAATAGATACATTAAGTATATAAAATAAAATTCCAATCATATATGCACTTTTTGTTACCCTAATTAACTATCTTTATATAATTTTGGTAAATTATGCTATATATGAAGAATTAAAAATATCAAAATTAACATAAAATTTTATTAATTAATATATCTTAGTGATATCTAACTTAATATTATTATCATTTATATATATATATATAATTATATATATATATATAATATATATATATAAATATATATATATATATATAGCATATTATTATTATGAACAAATCATATCATACAAGTTAACTTCAATGAACCTCTAAGACACCTCAAAATGAATATAACCTAAAATATTATATCTAAAATCCAAGATATCCATCTTGATCAATCTCGAGTTCTTCTATACTTAAATTTTGTTAAAAACTTGGGTTGTACAAAGTATATCAAATATAAGTAGCTAGTCATCTTACATATCTATTAGCTAATGCACCTGAAATACATTACATGCAATTTAAAATATTTAAGCTTATGCTTGTTATCATCAAAATTAATAGAATATTTCGTGAGGCTCATAAAGTCAACAAAATATATTGATTTAATACTTAAAAATAACAACTTTAAGGAATGTAATGTTATATATCATAGGTTGTTTGATATCAAAATTAATAGAATATGCCATGAGGCTCATCTTGATGGAGATCAAGCATCAAAGACCACTCAACATCATTCGAGTTATTAAGTCACCACTTACATCCCCAAATCCTACACCGGAAGAGCACATCTTAGGAGTCCATGACTACAATCACATATACTTGGTCAACCCCCAAATTTCATCATGGTTTTCATCACCTAAGAGGCTCACCGTTTGTGTGCAGAGGTCCAAATAGCACCTAAAAGGACTCGCCTCTAAGTATAGAAGGCTCAACTGTTTTCACTCATCTTGCATGCTATATGTTGAGAATTTGTCCACTATAGTCGTATGTAACGGACTCACTCTGAACTGAGGGCTACATCAAAGGCACAGAGTGGATGCATGTCTTCCTAGCCATGTGCCAATATAGTAATGGGTTAAATAAATATTATACTTTTTGTCGCTTTTCTTGTGGTTCTCTAAACTCTATAAATAAAAAAGATAAAGATACATTTCAGATCTTTTTGGGATATTTTCTAATTTTTTTGATATACTATGAGAAATAACTTTTTATCAATTTTTAAAGTAATTTTCTAGTAAAAAATTAAAAAATTATGTACTAAAAAAATTACTTAAAAAAAAACATTCTGAACAAAATTTAAATCGTCAAAAATATTCAAACTTTTGAAAGCTAAGCAAATCTGTCTTTATTTATTTATTTATTGGGATAATGAAAGCAGAGCGAATCTCAGGAGTATAAAGCTCCAGATAAGGCCTCACGTTGTCACGTGTCAGAATCCCCATGTGCAGTTCAACTTTTGCCCCCCACTAAGAATATTAGTATTGCTGTGCTGTCAATTCTCCTACGTCTGCTCTTGTAGTTTTGCTTTACTTTTTAAAATCCATCATATATTGTCTATTTCTGCAAGAAAATTATTTAGGTGAACAAAATAGTTAAAATATTTATTTTTCTAAGAAAAAAATATTTTTGTGTGGGCAATTGTCCACCGTGAGCTCTTCCTAATTCCACCCTAGGGTGGACTGCTTTGGATTCCAATCAAATTTATCAAAATGACCCTCTCAAAAAGCCTAGTGCCTCATTCTATATATAGAGGGAGGGATGGTGAACAGAACTAAAGAGCTCTCTTCCTAAACCATCACTGATAACGACCACCAAAAGCTATTATCACTATCGACCCCCACTAACAATCGCCGCCATCATCCCAGACTCCTATCAAGATTAAGCCTATTATCCAGTATTAACACTTATAGATATCATATTTCTAAAATTCCTACTAAATACTACTACTAATCAAATTAGTTGATGGATTGCTAGATATGCTGAGATGAATGAGTCATGAACTTGATTGTACAATTTTATGATATTTTGAAACAATTTTTGTAGATCTTGTTAATAAGATTGAAACTCAACGCATAGTCAAGTTCAATAACCATATGATTTTTTGATTGGCATTGTCTTTTATTAGTGCAATACAAATTAAAATACATATTAAATTGTAACTCTTATATTTACAATGATTAATGTTTTACTCTCTAATATAATCTAAAAATTTCTTGAAAATTTATGAATTGTTTTATATCTTTTTACACATCTTATACATAAAAAGAAAAAAAATTGCATGCATGTTGATCTGGTTCATGAAAATGGAGAAAATTTATTTTAAGCATTAGTTTATTTAGAAAGTGTTGCTTCATTCACTTGCAATTATGATACAACCACTAAACAACTTTTGAAACTTTATAGTATTATTAAAGATGCGGCTTTTATGGTATCTATTTACAAAATTAACACTCAACTACTACTATTTGCAATAACATCATCTAAATCTTGAAGAGCACCATAAAAACTCAACTTGTACTTTTCACATGTCTTACATTCTCAATTGCTTGATCGTAGTACGCTCAAATTTATGATTTCAATAGTTCGTTTTAAAAACTTAGGCCTTGTTTGGGACAGATTTCTTACTACTTGTTAAAGAAGCTTTTTAGTATGAAAATTAAAATTTTTGTACTAAAAAATTGCTTTAAGAAGCAGTAAGAAAATTGTCCCAAACGAAAATCTTACTTGTAATTTTGTAGATAAAACACTTTTTGTTGGTGTGCATATAAATCTCCATTTTCTCGTTTGATGTTACTTCCTTGCATTGTATCAAAATCATGATCTTTATATATTTAAATAGCAATTTTATATATCAATGACATGCCTTGCTTTGGGTGTTTTTTTTAATTCTGTTCTGCTTCTTTAATGAATGCATGCCTAATTAATTATGTGAATCCTTTCTGTAAACATTTTGCAGTATAAGAATGTGAGAGCGGATTATCTGAAGAAACATATGGAATGTTATTAACTGGAAATATGCTATTGAGGTGTACGAGAATCGAACCTCAATAGCATATTTGGAAGCCTAAGCTCTCAACCAATAGGCCAAGGAGAGTTGTGTGTGTGAGTTATGCCTTAAATGGCCTAAATGTCCAAAAAAAAAAAAGGTGTACAAGAATGATGTGGCATAAATGCTATTATTAATAACATTTGAATCAAATAGTTAAAATCAATTTTTGACTCTGTCATTTTAGAAGCCTTTTATCAAAGGTAAATATATTTTTCCTCACTATTGGGGTTTTTTTATGTTTCATTTGGTCAAGTGCATTTGGAGACGCTCTTTTCTTCAAAGGTGAAGCTATTTGCTACTTCATGCTAAAAAACCATGTGTGTAGAGCTGATACTTTTACTTAAAATGTTAGGTGACTTGAAATTTAAATCGATTTGAGGATGCCTTTTTTATTTAATGTATTTATTATTATTTTAGTCTTGATCTTATGTAGTAGGATATGCATGGTTTTGTTTTTTTAAGGACCCTTGTGTTGTGAAGGCTTGTGAATTAGGTCTTTTGATTTTTTTTTTTTAAACATCGGGTCGTTTCTATGTCTGGAATTTATGTTGTGGGTATATATATATATATATATATATATATATATATATATTATATATATATATATATATATATATAATAGTCATGTGATTATGTGATTTTATTTATATGGATATAAGCTTTACATTGGCCTAGCCATCCTATGTTTTAGCTTAACCCAATTACACCTATTTTGAATTTTTTTAACCACTATTACTTAAGACTTAACACCTTTTAACTTATTATGCTATCATTCTACACAGCTTGGTTTCTCCTTATTTGTCCTCTCATCTTATATTTAATTTTAAGCATTATAAGCCTTGATATTGACTTAGAATTAAAGGTTTGCCTTGAAATCATGTTCAAACATTTGAAAATTAACATGGGCTCTTCAAGTAAGAAGGTGCAGTCACTATAGTTGAGCAACTTGAGCCTAGGTAGGTGAGCATCTCATACTGATGGGGTTTTTTTTTGAGATGACCACCTTAAGTATGCGAGTTCTTCTAGCATGATCGCCTCAGCCTTTCTCATCTTCTCCTCTCGCTCTCTCTGTCCTCCCTCTTTCCCTCTTTCTCTATTTTTGCTCGCTCAATCTATCTACCTCTCTTCTTTTTCTCTTTCTCTTTTCTCCTTTCTTTTCCCTCTCATTCTCTCTCTATCTCTCTTTCCTCTAAAAGGAGAAGTCAACATATGTATGTATGTATCTGTGTGTGTTTTTGCCCATAAACTTAATAACCTTGCCCTGTTGTCATCGACATTGCCTGGCATGAGAAGGTATAGGTTTGTGAACACTTAAAATAATCAAAATTTCAATTGTGACGTGTTTGGCACGATGAGTGAAAATTGTGTGCATCTTTTTTAGCACTGCCGGAGAAACTCACAAGTGATGCTCGTGATAAAGTTGATAAGTCATATGTGAAATTTTTTTAGTTTGATGGATTCAAATTTAAATATATTTTGCAAATATTTCAAATAGGTATATAAGAACTCATGCACATTTTCTTATATGTGGATGAGTAGAAAACCCCTTGGCTATGGTGTCTTACAACATTAACCATGCATGTCTATTTTGGCATAGCAGACATGCTTAGCTCATGATGAATCCAAAGTGAAAATTCACAAACACATTCCAAAGGGCATAACATTTATGTGAACTTTTGTTGTGCCAAACTCCTACGCATTTCAAATAGTCGAGTTCACGTGATGTCTTTCAAACAACATTAAATAATCCAACTTATTGCATGTCTCGAATTG
>NW_021324053.1:0-244 GCF_001605985.2 Dendrobium catenatum | reverse complement strand
AAAAAAAAAACATCAAGCCTTTGTCCCACTACGTGGGGTCGGCTACATGAACCCTTTTTCACTATTATGTTATGTTAAAAGTCAAATTCTCGTTTAAATCTAATAAAGAAAAATCATTTAGTCTTTTTAGGTCTACCTCTACTTTTCTTAACATAAGTCAAATCTAATACATTTACTTTAGTAACTGGGTCATCAGAAGGCAGCCGTTTTTATGTGACCAAACCATCTAAGGCGACTCTCTCTA
>NW_021324052.1:0-1050 GCF_001605985.2 Dendrobium catenatum | reverse complement strand
TAGCTTGCTTTTTGGGAATCCTGGCTTTGGTCTCTTCCCTGAGCTTCTTCAGCTGTTCATGCTCTCTTGGCAATATGGTGGTCTTCAGTATGTACTGCATATATATTTATAAAAAATAGAGGTTTCATGAATGTCCGGTACTGCTTGTGGCTTAGGAAGTACAGAGCAAGACATGAAAAGGAAAGGAACCTGATGAAGATCTTCACTCTGTAGGAGACACGTTTCGAGGGTGGAGAGATCATCAACGTCCATTTTTAGATTGGGAGAGTAAGAGAACATATTGGTTTCTCCCTCGGTGAAGAAGACGATGCAAATGGCTTATCTTTTGCAGAGCCTTGGCTGGGCATTTATAGTGGGTTACGTTCCTGGGTATCACAAGATTAAAAATTTAGAAAAAAAAAAAATAGGCAAGTTTCGGTGGATGACTTTTATGCGCATTGAATTTATTTTCTTATTAAAATAATATTTAAATATTACTAAAATTTCTATTACAAAGATGAGAATGATGCAATGAGAGCGTGAGAGAGAAAATAGATTTATACTTTTTTTTCTTTTAATTTTTATATTGAATTTTTTGATGTATTATGACTTCATGATTTTTTTTCTATTTTGAGTTTTTCAATTAAATATCAGTGTCTTTTACTTTTCCTAATGCTTTTACTTTCTAACTTATTTTCTCATTTTGGTGTTTTATTTCTCATCTTCTTGCTCCCCATATTTACAGTTATATTCTTCAACTATTGTGTTCGCCCACTCATCCTGAACTCTCATCAACCATTCGGCCTCCAAGAAGGAATGATACGCCCATTAACATTTTATTTATTTTTAAAATGTTAATTAGTTCATTCTGATGTTTGGGGACCTTCCCCTACTACGTCTGTTCAAGGTTACCGTTACTTTATGTCTTTTATAGATGATTACATAAAATACTGTTGGGTATTCCCACTTTTACAAAAATTTGTTGTTACTTCTGTCTTCTTTAATTTTCATAAAATGCTTACTTGTCAATTTAGTACTCGTTTATGTATTATTTGTACTGATGGAGACGGT
>NW_021324051.1:0-328 GCF_001605985.2 Dendrobium catenatum | reverse complement strand
GGATGTGGTATAAGATACAAGTTGGTTATTTTCTTCCATCATGAATAGTTAATGGAGTAAAACTAAAATTTCGTACACTTAATGGAGTCAAGACGATAAAGAGTTTGCATAATTAAATGCTAAGTGTTTGAACTTTTTTTGTGCTTTAAAATTTGAGGATTATATGTGTGTTACATGTACTACAGGGAAGGAAATATAGGATAGACTATGCATAATATATGAGAGAATTTGTGAAGTAAAATATTATAGGTTAAACATCTTATTATATGACTACAAATAGTTTCGTATGAAACCTAGTGAGTCTTTTTTTTTTTTTTTTTTTTTTTTA
>NW_021324050.1:0-232 GCF_001605985.2 Dendrobium catenatum | reverse complement strand
CGGGGCCATCCCCCGTCTTGCCAATCCGGCCTGCAGCAGCCGGCTCCTCCACAAGATGCTTGCCCGCAGCACCTCCCTTGCCCGAGGCCTTCCCCGCATTCCCCTTGCCGGGGGACCGAACCTCCACATATTTCTTACCTCCGCCAGCACCTATACCCGACCGCCGCCTATCTCGATCTCCACCACCCGAACCTTCACCGCCACCCCCGCCGGAGCGGGGAGGAGACCGCCT
>NW_021324049.1:0-305 GCF_001605985.2 Dendrobium catenatum | reverse complement strand
TATTAGAGACCATGTGACCAAAGGAGACATTGAGTTACACCATATGACAATTGAGAATCAATTGACTAACATCTTTACTAAACTACTGGCTTTTGATACTTTCAGCACCTTAAGGACCAGATTGGGTGTGATTGACATAAATGTATGAACTTGTTGTTTACTTATTTCTGAATCTTCTATTTTATTGCCTTTTTTTTTTCTTTGCTTACTAGTTTTTGTTTCTCTTTTTTTTTCTTCTTCTTCTTTTATGGTCACTACTAAAATGATATTTTATAGCATATTTTTGTTTTTTAAAAATTTGTAGT
>NW_021324048.1:0-266 GCF_001605985.2 Dendrobium catenatum | reverse complement strand
AGACCTTTAGACTAAGTTTGACCTCCAAAATTCAAATTTTGGTTCAACTCTCTCTCTCTCTAGTCTTATCACCAATAAGAATATCATTAGCAAAAAGCATACAGCATGGTACATCCTCTTGCAAATGTCTAGTAAGAATATCCATAACTAAAGCAAAAAGATATGAACTTAAAGTTGATCCTTGATGTAATTCAACTAAAATAGGAAAATGCCTAATTAAACCATCTTGTGTTTGAACACAAGTAACAGCTCCAGTATACATATCC
>NW_021324047.1:0-219 GCF_001605985.2 Dendrobium catenatum | reverse complement strand
AATTAATTTTAGTCAAATTTCAATACAAAATATAATTAAACATTAGATTGATTTAAAATTGAAGATTAAAAGATAGAGGAAACAACATATACTTGTGGCGCTTTGCGTATCTTTTTAATATTTGTGCACACTATGTGCATCTTTTTATTTTTGGGCTAATTTTGTGCCTCTTTTTAATTTGTGAACCATTGCGCATTCTTTTGATTTTTGTATACTTGT
>NW_021324046.1:0-477 GCF_001605985.2 Dendrobium catenatum | reverse complement strand
AGTAGAGGCTCTGAATCGTCGCCGTCGATCTGCGTCTTCGGCGATGGTACACGTGTCGAAATCTGATGTCCCCATCAAAATAGCTCTTGCCTTTCGGTCTCTTGATTTTCCTTTCTTTGCACTAACAGTTTTCCTGCCATGGGAGAAGGGTATTTAGGGTTTTATTTTCCTTCACGGTCAAAGTAATGGTCTGGAGATAAAAATATCAATACAAAGCTCCCCATAAGTGGCTCATCTCTCTCAATATAGGAACATGAATGGGTTAGAAACTCAATTAGTGTGGCGAATACTTCTTTTTCTTCTTTTTTGTTTGAGACAAGTTAACCCACGCCAATGGGCCCAATTTATCAAGCAAAAGCAAGGGGTAAAAAGAAACCACACAACCGGCAGAAGAGAAGTAGGAATAAGCACCAAAAAGCAAGATAGTAAGGAAATACATAGAGGCAACTTGAAAATATAATGTGCAGAATTTTTTAC
>NW_021324045.1:0-1634 GCF_001605985.2 Dendrobium catenatum | reverse complement strand
TGTGCTCGGTATTGCTCGGTATAACTCGGTATTGGTCATCACATGATGATATTCCTCATTATTACCAAATAATACCTAGCAATACCGAGCAAAACCCGAGTTTTTTGGCGGTGGGAGGACTCATCTCTACGTCAGGTGGGAGGACGCAATAATTTTTCCATAGTAAGAATAGGTTTCATAGATTCAAGATTAATTTAGGGTAAATGTAGTTATTTATAAAATTATTGTGAAAAAAAAAATTGCTGCAGATACTATTAATTATTTATTAATAGGATAATTTTTTTTTCTTATAACTATCATACTATAATAGTTTTGATTATAAAAAGTTGATTCTGGTCATTAAATGTTGCAAACAAAAATGCGACAGTGGTTAAAAAGCCATGCAATGAATAAAAAAAAATCCCAGAAAAATCTAGTCATAGATGTTTGATGTTTGTCAGAAGTTTATTGTAATTTTTCATATTCTTTATTATTTATATGAGAGATGTTGGGATGTGAAAGTAAACAACGTAATAAAATTGTTGCGTCTTGTAATATTCCTGACGGTAGAGAGTTAAAGAGGTTCAAATCTTAGCTTTGAATGAAGATCCGACACACATACAGATAAAAAAAGAGATGAGCGCACTATAACTTTTATGTGGAAAATCTTGAAAAGGAAAAAAAACCACGGTATTTGGCCCAATTGAAATAAATCCACTAGTTCTTGTTGTTAATTACAAATGTCACCATTTTCTTGAGGGAAGACATTGGCTCAATGTACATCATTTAAAGCATATTACATAGTTGGAGTTAGAAAAACACAATGATATGAGAGCTATTCTCAATAGAATGTTGGGTTGTTCATTTGGTTGATAGGATCATGATCAGGCGATGGAGGTCGGAGGGACCATAGTTGAGTGACAATGGTCAAAGGGATGACAGTAAGAGGGATCGTAGTCGGTAGGCGGTGGAGGTCGGATGAAACATAGTCAACAAGCGACGGTGGTCAGATGGACCGTAATTGCGAGTAGACTACAGTCCCTTTGACCACTGTCACTCATCAACTATGATCCCTTAATTCGATCACCAATTGCTCGCCGAGTACGATCCCTCCGACCACCATCGCCAGCCGACTACAATCCCTCCGGTCACTCGTCACTATGGTCCCTATGACCTCTGTTGCACGTCGACTACGACCCCTTTGACTACCTGTCATTCACCGACTACGATCACTCTAACCATTGTTGCCCGTCAACTATGGTCCCACTGCGCAGACTACGATCCATATGACCACCGTCGCCCACTGACTACGATCCATTCGACCACTATCCCCAGTTGAATACGTTCCATCTAACTACCTTCGACCACCGACTAGGGTCCCTCCAACCACCGTTGCCCACGACTATAGTTCATTTGATCTCCATTGCAAAAATACAGCTCTATCAACCAAATGAATAGGCCAATGGCTCCCTTATCATTAGATTCTTTCTACTCAAGTCTGTAATGTGCTCCATATGATGCATGAGTCAATGCCTTCATATTCTTTATTATTTATATGAGAGATGTTGGGATGTGAAAGTAAACAACGTAATAAAACTGTTGCGTTTTGTAATATTCTTGACGGTAGAGAGTTAAAGAGGTTCAAATCTTAGCTT
>NW_021324044.1:0-297 GCF_001605985.2 Dendrobium catenatum | reverse complement strand
ATAAACGTGCATTAATTTCTCTTAAATTTAATTGATTTACTTTAAAATTTTCATCCTAACCCATCCATTTTTTCACCTTTTGTTGACACTAACTATAAAGAGGACCAACCTATGGTCCCCAACGAATAATATATATGAAAGGAAATGCATTTTATCCATAAAGTTATATAATCATATAAAATTAATATTAGAAGCAATATATTTAATAATATGGAATAATGTCCATATGTTTTGATAGGTGGTCTTTTAACACAGGACCGGATATGTAATAATCAGGAGCATTGCAATTCACTTGGA
>NW_021324043.1:0-492 GCF_001605985.2 Dendrobium catenatum | reverse complement strand
TGTTCTCTGTGTGTGCTAGTTATACGTTCAACGCTAAAACGTAGAATCAAATCTCTATCGCCGCGTAATTTCTAGTCCGCAACAACTATCACTAACATGGACGGCATCCATCGTTGCCTATCGTTGTAGTCAAGTTCAACGAACACAATCCCCACCAAAGTCAATGCTTGCCACCATTGTTGATGTTTATTAGAGAGCTCGCTAAAGGAGAAAACAACACATGGCAAATGGTTAAATAAATGAGTCAACTCGAGAGTAGCAAGTCAAGTCTCATCAAGTTCAGATTCAAGCTCAAGTTTGGGGTAGAGATCTTGTTCATGATTAATAAATTTGACTAATAAGTTCTTTAAAAAATTATTATAGATTATCACTTGATTAAATAGATAAATATAATTCTTAAAAAAACATGATTTTTTTCGGAGCTATTTGGCAAGTATTTGGATTTAGTAAATACTGTAAATTCAGATTTATTAAATCCTGAAAATTGTTCGG
>NW_021324042.1:0-223 GCF_001605985.2 Dendrobium catenatum | reverse complement strand
CAAGTTTGGGTTCACCTTTTAGCAATTTATAATCAGAAACATGTATGATATGTCTAGGTTTATGCATCTTAGGTCTCCACACCAAATTAGATTTCATCTTCAAAGTACACGTGTGATCTATATGTCCCAAAAATCCATAATTATTTCATTTAACATTAGGAAAAATATTCCTAAGTTTTCTTCCAATTGATTGTCTCCTAAGGGATTTCATAAATTTAGGATA
>NW_021324041.1:0-253 GCF_001605985.2 Dendrobium catenatum | reverse complement strand
GATATAGGATCGTCCAGGACGATATAGGATCGTCCAAGACAATATAAGATTGTCCAGGATGATAAGTTATAGCAAGCACAAAAAAGGTCAGCAGATGAAATTTGAAGAGATTTTGTCCTATCGTCCAGGACGATAAACGTATCGGCAAGGACGATGAAATTTGAAAAGATGGTGATGATCAAGGCCCTCAAAAAATAAAAAGCAAGAAATACAAGGAAAATAATAAAACGAATATTTTGGATTTGAATTTTTC
>NW_021324040.1:0-481 GCF_001605985.2 Dendrobium catenatum | reverse complement strand
GGTGGTTAATCAAACATTAAAAATAAAACATCCTAAAATCAATCCTAAAATACTAATATTTGAACTTTAACCAAAATCTTTCCTTTGCCCCTTTCAACAAACAAAATATAAAAATACAAACAACTTTAACTAAACTATCTCATATAGGACCTACCAAAACTACACAGCCGACACACACACATAGATGAGTTTGCTAGGACACGACTATTAGCTTTAGGTTAGGCTGTTGTGCTGCTTTACTTTTCTGTACTTTGTTGTGACGCTCTGCATGTGACCCGTATGCTGTTTATTTTTGCTACCTGTTGTAGCCTTTCTGTGATGTTATTTCTATACTGTTTTCTAGCTTTCTCTTCTGTACCATGGTTGTGACGATTAGAATACCCATAGGTTAGGAACGCTCTTTTATATTAATGATGTCTTCCTGCAGGTGGCCGTGCTCATATAATGCTGCTAAAAGGGGGCTAAAAATTAATAAATTATG
>NW_021324039.1:0-212 GCF_001605985.2 Dendrobium catenatum | reverse complement strand
CTAATTCTTTCTGCAAGCTCATCTTGAATTCTTTCTAACTTTAGCATGTCCTGCATCATATTCATCAATGAGATAAAACATTAATTTTCAGTGAGTTTTATCTTGCAAGAAGTGGTGTTGATGTAAATTTCAGTTGATTTTATTAGTAGTTAAGTCTCTCTCTCTCTGTCTCTCTCTCTCTCTCTCTCTACATACAAATGATATATGATGTG
>NW_021324038.1:0-300 GCF_001605985.2 Dendrobium catenatum | reverse complement strand
GATTAAAATGCTACTCTCAAAAAATTATAAATAGATCATTATTCTTTACATGAAATGTACTAAAATTTTATATTTTATATAACTTAGAGATTTGAAAAATCTTAGAACTCTACCAAACGTTTGATGTTGATGATAACAGTTTACCATCACAGTCATCTACTTGCCATCTCTAGATCGCTATCGCCGAGCTATCAACATCCCACCCAGTCATAATCCATTCGCTATCATTACTGAGAAAGGAATGTCTTTTCATCGAAATAGTTGAAGATGTCTAAGTTATGATAAAAGTCTCATACTAAT
>NW_021324037.1:0-350 GCF_001605985.2 Dendrobium catenatum | reverse complement strand
TATGATAAAAAAAATGAGAAATTAAAAAAATAATAATAAATAATAACTTAATATAAGAAAATGAGATATAAAATTTTAAGTTTACTAATATATTTTAGTGCCTTTTATATTAAAATATTTTAAAGTAGTCAGCTCACGAGCTGAGTAACCTCAACGAGCTCGACTCTCGAGACATTTATTGAGTGGAGCATGAATTAGTTTATCTCACTTTCGTTTGGGACGGCTTTTATTGTTTTTATAAAACTATTTTTTCGTAAAAAAATTCTTAAAAACACAGAAATAATATTGATATAAAGCTATTCCAAACGAAACCTTAATATGAACCCACGACCACAAAATATTGTGGTAAA
>NW_021324036.1:0-339 GCF_001605985.2 Dendrobium catenatum | reverse complement strand
ATTTAATTAATTACTGAAACTATACTAAGCCTTACCTAAATATTAATAAATATTTAATAGTAAATATTTAATAGTAATTACAAAATGGCTCTTTGTTTGAATCTTTTCATATATAATGAATAACAAAAATTATTAAAATATAACAAATAGCAAAATCTCTTCTCACCACCAACAGAATTCCTTTTCTCCACCAATTCAAATATTTCAATCACTAATGTTGAATATAAAGTGTATTCTACGCTCAAAAAATAATCATAGTATTTTTGTATAAATTTACAAAAATGCTCTAACAGCCAGAATTTTTTCACATTACCAGAGATTGTATTTAACAACGTTATG
>NW_021324035.1:0-349 GCF_001605985.2 Dendrobium catenatum | reverse complement strand
AAAACCCCAAATTGATTTAGGATAGATTCAATATTCTAATTAGCTTAGTCTGCTTAGTATTTATGATGAAACCAAGTACCATTGAACATGCTTACTTGCATAATCATGGATAAAAAAACTGAAATTTAACTAAACATGCAAAAATAATCATGCTAATGGAAGACTACACGTGATGATAATTCCTACTTGATGTAGGAGCAATTTAGTACTCTTTTTTGCCTTGGTCTCATGGTTTTTAGGATGAAACCAAGTAACCATGGGACATGCTTATTAGAATAAGCAAGAAAAAGAATTGGAATTTAAATAAACATGTGAATATATAAAAATTTACATAATATGCGTACATAAG
>NW_021324034.1:0-398 GCF_001605985.2 Dendrobium catenatum | reverse complement strand
ATAAGTTCAATGTTAAAGTAGTTGCTATTTGTGAATCAAAAGATTTGAATGAATATTCTATTGATAATTTGATTAGCTCACTCTTTGTCTACGAGCAAGGTTTGGGTCAAAGACTTTTGGATGCAGGTGAAACAATTGTTCTAAAAGCTGAAGATACAGAAAAAGATTGCTTAGTTGGTGACGAATGCAATGACTCGTCAAGAAAATCACAAAGCTCGCCAAAGCATAAGCAAAAGTGGAAAAAAGGTAAAAATGATAAGGATGTTTATATTTCATCTAACGTTATTTTCTTTTGATGTAGGAAGCCTGGACATATGAAAAATCAGTGTCCTAATTTAGGAATTCTTTCTATGAAAGAAAAGGGTAAGGCGAAGCAAAATTTAAACTGGGGAAATAAT
>NW_021324033.1:0-201 GCF_001605985.2 Dendrobium catenatum | reverse complement strand
TTTTTCTGGAAAGAAAAATAGATTTATATCTGGAGACTCCAAGAGAAGTGGACAGTCAGCATCTGCTACAATTTTTGGTAGTGGCAATATGGCCAATTTTGGTTCAGTCAATGGGGCCCCGGTGTGCCAAAATTGTTGACGACGATATTTTGGCCAGTGTTACAAGATGAATGGTCAGTGTTTCAGATGTGGTCAGCTAGG
>NW_021324032.1:0-272 GCF_001605985.2 Dendrobium catenatum | reverse complement strand
ATCAAATGGAAGAAAACTTAGGAATACTTTTTCTAATGTTAAATGTAATAATTATGAATTTTTAGGACATATATCTCACACATGTACTTTAAAGATGAAATCTAATTTGGTGTGGAGACTTAAGATGCATAAACCTAGACATATCATACATGCATCTGATTATAAATTTCTAAAAGATGAACCCAAACTTGTTTGGGTTCCCTGGTCTAACATTTGATATTTTTATAATGTTGATTTCACACAAGACCTCGTGAGAGCATATGGTACCTGGA
>NW_021324031.1:0-324 GCF_001605985.2 Dendrobium catenatum | reverse complement strand
TGCATTGCATTAGTAACCAACTAATTAAAATTTAATTATATTAGCTAGGAGCATCTAACCTACATAAGTCTAGGACCACTTAGGAAATTCTCTAGATGTCGGTCCTATTTCTAAAAACTGTACCACCCACCCATCTTTCATAATTGACTTGACAGCATGGTTTTAAATCGATTAGGTGGTTAGCTGGCTCTCCCATCCAGGCCGGGGTAAGTCCAGGTTCTTTGCATCGCATTAGCTAGGACACTGGTCTTAGTGTGTGTCGAACACCAAGTTCAATCTAGATTTATGGTTCGAGGCTACTACACTCGGTCTCGTAGTATGCCT
>NW_021324030.1:0-331 GCF_001605985.2 Dendrobium catenatum | reverse complement strand
TTTGATTCAGAAGCAAGAGCGGGAGCTAGCTAGCTAGCAAGGTAACTTTCTCCCCTTACACGCGCTTCTTCGGCTTGGCCCCGACCGAACCAGAGGAGGGAATGGGAGAGAGAGGTTTTATTTTTATTTTTATTTATATAATTAGTTATAATTAGATTAAAATTTAATTATAATTAATTATATATAAATATATTTAATTAAGCACAATTAATTATAATGAATTATAATTAAATAACTTAATTATAATTTAATTATTTTTAATTATAATTAATTTATGATTAATTATAATTAGTTATGATTAATTATAATTAATTAAATTTAATTATAGTCA
>NW_021324029.1:0-1140 GCF_001605985.2 Dendrobium catenatum | reverse complement strand
CGGGGGCCCGATTCCGCCCCAAAGAACCAACCACTTGCCAAATTTCCTCACCGGTGACCTCCCTATCCAGCTGTGCAGCAGTCCGAGCTAAAATTGCGGAATGGGAATCCAGGGTCGGCCACCCCAGCTCCTAAATGTTATTCCCATTCCACTTTTGTTCAAAGAACGCATAAACCATTTCAAGAATTTTATTGTGCCCGGACGTCAATTGCCCGTCCGGGAGCCTCAGTTGACCAATGCAATTGGAGCGCCTTCTCGCAAAGGCCATAGAGTGAAAGAAGCGAGAGTTGTCATCCCCTTCCTCAATCCACCTTACCTTCGCACGTTGCCCCCACCAAGTCAAAATGCGGGTAAGAGTAGAGTTGAGCAATTGGACCTTATACCTCAGAGACTCATTCTATGTTTCCGACAGCCCGGTCAGCGACCACTCAACTTCCTGCAGAGTATGGATCTTCCTGTCCAGCGTTTCCTTAAGTTGATTTAGCTTCTTGAATTTGTTCTTGCTCCAGAAGAACAAGGCCCTTAGAGATCGTTGGCATTTTTTCTGCAATTTGGATGCCTCAGAACCCAGGTCGTGTACCTTCCATTTGTCCAGAACCAATTTCCACGCTGCTGGGTAACTGGCCCAATAGTTCTCAAACTTCATCCACCATGAAGGCGTCCTCCTGACCCCCTCGCACACCGAGCAGAGAATAGGGCAGTGGTTGGAGGCCAGACGAGTGAGATGTCTGACCGTAAGTTCCTAAAAGGAGTCAAGGATACGCGAGCTAACCAAGAACTTATCCAGCCAGGAAAGGATCCGGCTCCTCACATCCTTGTTGTTGGTCCAAGTAAACATTGGACTGAAAAACCCTGGATCAACTAAATCATTTGCCATCATGAAGTCCCCCATCTCGCTAGAAACAGCAGAGTAATGGAACGGCCTCCCACCTTTCTTATCCTCCTTAGCCATAATGCAGTTGAAGTCCCCTCCAACCAACAGAGGGGAGTCCACCGTGTGGTGTTGCGAAATCTGGTCCCACGCCTGCCTTCTGTGTACCAATCTTTGTCCGCATAAACAAAAACAACCTCCCACACACTTGCATCCGCAACACAAAACCTTCCCATAATACACTGATTAGTTTGAGCAAGCACCTGAAA
>NW_021324028.1:0-944 GCF_001605985.2 Dendrobium catenatum | reverse complement strand
GACGACGTCAGGTAGAAGTCCAACAAAGGAAAGAAATACATCTTCACATAGACGTTCAGCGAAGTTCGATAACCGGTAGAAGTCCTGCGTTGGGTAGAAACTTGGTGAAGAGTGAAGGTCCGACGTCGGGTAGAAGTCCGACGTCTCTAGGTGGCAAAGGAGAACTCCGGCTTCACTTGGGCAGAGTTTCGGCGTCAGGAGGGAACTCTGTTGTTAATTGGGAAGAACTTTAACATCACGTGGAAGTTGGGTAGAATTGCGGCGTTCTCCCGAATATCACGCAGAATCCAGGCGTGTTCGAGCGGTAGGATGAACTCCGGTGGTGGTCGAGGAGGAGCTGATTCTCCTCCTTCCTCTCTTCTTCTTCTCTTCCCTTTCTTGCTTGGGTCCCCTTTGTGTAGAATGAGGGCTCTATTTATAGTTTTTTTGGAGTGGCATAGCTCGTAAATATGTGTGAGATCATGGGCAAATAGGGAGTGATCGAATGGACGGTCGATATTGAACCCTTCGATCAGGCAAAGTTTGTTGGACATTTGGAGGCCTTAATGATGCCGAAATTTGATGATCTTGGGCTCGTTGGATTCGTCTCACCGAGCCGTTCGATTCGAGTATAAGCTCGTTAAAATTGGAGACCGTTTGGCAACTCAAATTGTGGTTTCAACCTCTCAACAACGCTTCAGGTCCTTGATTTGGACCCATTTGGGCTCAGATTGGGTTGAATTTGGTGTCATTGGGTTCGTATTTCCAAGACGCTCAGTTTGAATATAAGCTTGCTGAAATCGGAGTTCAGGTGTGTGGGTCTCCGAAAGGATTCCGCTCGTGTGGTTCGAATGCAAAGGGTACGATCACACTATCCCATAGGACAAAATGGTCGTAGACCTTTACACCCGACACAAGCAGGCCGATAGAAGAGCAGATGGAGTTATAGATACGATTAGCCATGG
>NW_021324027.1:0-302 GCF_001605985.2 Dendrobium catenatum | reverse complement strand
TCTAAACTTTGGTGCGACGGTGTTGTGTAATGCCACAATGCTTACTATGGTACTACTGTATTGCTTACAAATAGAGAAGATGGTGCTATAATGTCTAAAATAGGCACCTCAATGTAGATGATGTTGGCACTACAACTTGATATGACTTGCCGCCACGATGCTTATCAAAACTTATAATTTTTATCACTTTCCAAATAATTCCTTTATAAAACACAGCTTAAATAACATCTTTTTATTGAATTTAAATATAATAAATAGTGAATTATTTAAAATTAACACAAACATAATCATCATCTTAGCTA
>NW_021324026.1:0-224 GCF_001605985.2 Dendrobium catenatum | reverse complement strand
ATAGGTGGTTGGATGGTGGGTGGGAAAGGAAGTTGCCGGCAAGGAGGCCGGCCGGGGCCGTGAGGTGGTGGTGGCGGGCTTCCAAGGAGGCGGCGGCAACAAAGAAATTGGGTGAATATTCTTGTGGTGGAAGAGAAGAAGATGGAGTGAGATACGAACGAGAAGATAGAATAACTTAACCACGAGCCGCGGACTCTTCCAACGACTGGTGGGCCTTGCGATTT
>NW_021324025.1:0-2218 GCF_001605985.2 Dendrobium catenatum | reverse complement strand
GAAAAAAAGGAAGCCCAAAAGACACCCAAACAGCCGCTAAAAACAGCCAACCAAAATTGGGAAAAAGGAGGCCAACGGCCAGCCAAAAAGGGGAAGAAAATGCAGCATTAAAGGCACGGTAGAAGCCCAACCGAACAGCCAGGAATTGGGAAAGCCAAGGGGCAGCAACGGGAACCCAACAGCAAAAGAAAAGGGGAACCGGGAAGCCAAGGAGCAGGAATCAAACAGCCATAGCAAGGGGAACCGGGACAGCCAGCAGCAGGTACCGAACAGCCAAGGACAGGAGGAACCGGAAAAGCCAGGCAACAGAAATCAAACAGCCAAAGCAAAGGGGGGCTTGTTTACATCAATTCTCCCCTAGGAGAGAATTCTCATCTCCTGATGAGATGACTTCAGAACCTCGTTTACGCGTCAATGAGCCACATCCAGCTCTTGTATTAAGGCTACATACTTTCTTTGGATTTTTTCTCTTTCTTGCTTAAACTGGGCTTGAATAAGTTTCTTTCTCTTCTCGTATTTTTCTGTAACCAAATTCATTTTCTCCTAGATTTTGTATAGCTCATTCTGGATTGGATCTATAGAATTTAATTGCGGCGTGATCCATCTACTCTTTGGAATAATTTCTTCAAGATAACTTGGTCGATTTTCTCCAACTTCAAATTCGACTTCTTCTTGAGTTGGATCCTACGTTTGTTGATGAGGGTTCATAATAATTTTTTTTTTTTTTTTGAAATAGAAATGAAGACACAAAACCTAAAGCATAGATACCAATATGATGCAACCAAAAATTTGGATTGCCAAGACACAAATCTTCCTTTCATAAAACATAAACCTAAACAAAAATAGAACAAAAGATACTATTATATCCCCCATAAGTTTAAATAAATACAACCACACTTTAAAATAAAAGACACAACAATACCATATGACTAATCAAGCCTTACAACTTTTGAGAAGAAAGATACAATGGAATGATAACTTGTGGAGAGAAGAAATAGATTAGAAGTTTTGAGACGAAATATTAGAGGGGAAAGTGAAATGAAGCTAGCTTGCAAGCTAGAACAAAACCCACAGGTTTTCTTTCTCCAAAAATCAGCAAATTTCATCCTCCCAAATAACCACAAAACAGCCCTATAAATAGAGAAAAAGGAAGCCCAAAAGACACCCAAACAGCCGCCCAAAACAGCCAACCAAATAGAGAAAAAGGAGGCCAACAGCCAGCCAAAAAGGGGAAGAAAAGGCAGCATTAAAGGCACGGTAGAAGCCCAACCGAACAACCAAGAATTGGGAAAGCCAAGGGGCAGCAACAGGAACCCAACAGCCAAAGCAAAGAGGAACGGGGAAGCCAAGGAGCAGGACCGAACAACCACGGCAAGGGGAACTGGGAAAGCCAGCAACAAGTACCGAACAGCTAAGGCCAGGAGGAATCGGAAAAGCCAGGCAACAAAAATCAAACAACCAAAGCAAAGGGGGGTTTGTCTACATCTCTGGTACACTAAAAAAGGAAAATGAAACAAAGCTATAAATACCAAAATCATTCATCACATTATTATTTCTCTTATATTCAGAACCAAACACATTACAAAGGGAACACTTGACCTAAGGTGGCCAAAAGCACAATGCATATCCAAAACATGATGTGAACTCCTAGCATGTTCTAGAACAATTCACATTGAATTCAGTAAAAGATTAACTGAAAATCCAATTAAATCCTCTATCTGCATGACACCATTGATCTTCATGATACAACAAGAGCATCAAACTATCTGAATTCTTATTTTCATCATATTAGCAACAACAACAATAACATCAAGCTTTTATCCCACTACGTAGGATCAGCTACAGAAATCCTTTTCTCCCTTGTGTCCTATTAAGTTTCATCATGTCAGCAATGACCAATATTATTAATTTGTTACACTTTCACATTGCTAAAGGATATAAAGTTTAACAAACATGAACAAAATTCTTGTTAGTTTCTCCTTGTGATAACAGAAAAAATTATTCCTATTTTCATCATATTGGCAGAGTGATGGTGAAATAGATGGGGATATTGTTAGTAGAATTCAAGTTGGATGAATAAAGTGGAGGACTGCATCGAGCTTGTTGTGTGATAGAAAAGTACCACTCAAACTTAAAGAAAAATTCTATAAGATTGTGGTTAGACCTGCAATGCTTTATGGCGCAGAATGTTGGTCATTAAAAGAGAAGCATAATATTA
>NW_021324024.1:0-234 GCF_001605985.2 Dendrobium catenatum | reverse complement strand
CATATTGTGTTTAAACCGTCGCCTATAACAAACTTAGGTTTCGTTGTCATTGCGCCCAAATTTGGAAGCTATGCATTTGGCCAAATCAATTGCATCGTGCTTACGATTTAGATAATGCCAAAATTGATCTAAATAAAATAGCGTAGGTCTCTTTCTCTAAGGATTGCATGCTTTTAGAATTATTGGGAGACCATACGGCATGTTCATTTGATTTATGGGATAATCTTGTGGTAA
>NW_021324023.1:0-233 GCF_001605985.2 Dendrobium catenatum | reverse complement strand
TGTGTGATGTTGATGTGTAAGATAAGGAATGTAGAGCCACTGATTTTTCCCCAAACCAAGCTTAGGATATATCCCTATAGTGATTTGAAGGTGACTTAGAGCTCACCTTGGGTGGTTTAGTTAACCACCTTAGAGTACTCCATTTGAGCTCAAATTTGGTGGGTTTAGTCCTTAGGGTCAAGTGATCTTATGGTCAAAATTTCATCAAATTTGGAGTTCATTTGTTTCCCCAA
>NW_021324022.1:0-309 GCF_001605985.2 Dendrobium catenatum | reverse complement strand
AAATCTTTTAATCAAAGCACAACAAAGATCAAACCAAAATCACCACAGAAAATAAGTGCAGAAAAATTAAATGCGAAAGCAGTAAAAAGAAAACAAGGCACCCTCCGAGTATTGCACTACAATCGTGACTTTCCTTTAGCCCCCACAACTAGGCGGAGAAGCCCTTACAAATACCTCCTTTTTTGTACCCCTGGAAAGGCAGAGAACCCAAGTCCTTTTGCTTCCTCCTGAAGCAGTAGAGAACCTCAATCGATCACAGAAGCTTACCTCTCCCTACCCTTCCAAGGACAAGAGCTCTAGTGGAAGAAG
>NW_021324021.1:0-1257 GCF_001605985.2 Dendrobium catenatum | reverse complement strand
TAACATATGATCCCCACTAGAATTTTGGGATATCTTTAAGCCAATCCCAATGCAGATGTCTACGAGGTTGTGGAAGACCAGTTATACACACCGCATGTTATATGTAGTCAAACACCTAATGGTACACAACAAACCAAATGTAAATCTCTATGAGATGACGTATAAGACCAGTTTCACTCCTTGTGTGTCAACTATAAGAAAAATGTCAAAGGATAACAACAAAAACAAATTCCTACGAGTCATTGTCGGAAACTTGTCGTACATATAATACAATGTCTATAAGAAGATATGAAAGAAATGTAGTAAATGCAAACATCTGCGGGCCATTGTAAAAGACACTAAATACACAAAAGGACATCTATGAACGAAATGTTGAATGGATACAAGAAATGTAAATGCCTACAAACCATTGAAGGAGGCTTAAGATACATTCAATATATTATCTGCAGGCAAATGTGAAAGAATTACAATAAATGCAATCACCTACAACTCATAGCAGAAGATTCGTAGTAACTAATGCAGTTGATTTACAAGCAAGAACACGATCTTCTAATGTCTATTGGATAAACATCCCTTACAAGCTATAATAGAAGATACGATAAGCTTGAATAAATTAAATAACAGATCTTCTACGTATTACAACTCAAACCTGATTTAGGTTAACGCCACCGAATCCACAACATGTATACAAGCGAACAGAAGGCGTTCGTAGGCCCTTAAATAAAATTTCGGGCCATTGTTAAATGAAATCACATGATTAAATGGATCATATTTAAATATTTTAAAATATCCCTTTTGTATTAAATATGATCCTTCAAATTAAACCCCACCATGCAAGTGCTACGACAAATGTTTTAAAGTTATAAATACAAATGTCCGAGAATGCTGCGCAGGGTCAAATTATATAACCTGCATGTGCTCCGATCATCGCATATAAATCTCAAATCCAATGATCTGAGAATGTTGTGCGGGTTAAAAATTCAAGTTTCATCATCCTCAAATGGACTGGAGTCGGCTCGACTTGAATAACAAAATACCTCCCAAAATCCTACAAAAATATAAGTGACCTTAATGTCACCCGATGATGACCGTGTTGACATAAAATCTCAACCGGAGGGGTCAAATCTCAAATCAAACAAAAGCCCAAACTTTAAAAATAAAATCTATCACCTAAAAACTTAAACCATAAAATCATCCGCCTCCTCAACCGTTTGTCGGGGGTGATAAATTTGAAATTAACCTCAGCTCATAAAGAGA
>NW_021324020.1:0-316 GCF_001605985.2 Dendrobium catenatum | reverse complement strand
AGGGGTAAGCAAGCAAAAAAAGCTCATGAATCAGCTCGGATTTGCAATTAAAACTTACCAGTAATGTACAATTGCTCTCAATCATAAGCTTATTGCAAATATTATGCTTGGATTTAACATTGTTTAAATTATTTAAGAGTGAGAAAGTATTCAACAATTCAATATGATAGCCTCTGCAATTTGAAAACATAGATCAGTATAAGAATTAATAAATAAAATAATATTTAAATTTTGTGACTCCTCCAACAGTTAATAATTTTCTCTCTGGTAGTCAAAATATTTGATCAATAGAATTAACGATGATATTAATTAAATT
>NW_021324019.1:0-226 GCF_001605985.2 Dendrobium catenatum | reverse complement strand
GAGCTACAAAAGAAAAGGAAACAAAACCTAAGAGTCGAATGTCTCCTCTAAACACTTGCACAAATAACTTAATATATTCTATCATGGTTAGGAGATTTTACTTAAGAAGTGAGACCCATAGATGAAAAAAAAACCCAATCATGCTGCAAAAAGAAAATCCTTATACAGTTCTGTAAGAGGCAGACTACTTACAAAATGATATAACTTTAAAGGGAATTGATAAAGC
>NW_021324018.1:0-309 GCF_001605985.2 Dendrobium catenatum | reverse complement strand
TTGAATTTTTACTTAATTTAAATCATGATTGGCATACTAGTTATTATTGATTGTCTTGTATAATGATGAGGTCGTAGAATATAATTAATTATAGCATTTTAAAAATTAATCCCCTTTAATTAAATATTTTAATTATTTTTTTATTACACATATCATATAATATGATCATTAATAAATTAAAATATTTAATTACACTCCCCCTTGTATATGTGTGTATGGTTGCTGACACAACATACACCTATTACAAATATTAACTCATAAGAAAAAAGAAATTTACATGCTCTATGAGACTTATTGACTCACACACAC
>NW_021324017.1:0-663 GCF_001605985.2 Dendrobium catenatum | reverse complement strand
AGCCCTATCTGATGAATTTTAGATCTTAGCCATGTAAGAGGATTAAACCAATTTATTAGGAATGATGTTTGGGAGTTAGTAGAAAGATTAAAGGGACAAAGTGTAGTTTGAACCAAATGGGTATTTAAGAATAAAATGAATGATTATAGTGTGGTGTTTAGGAATAAGGCGAGATTGGTGGCTAAGGGGTACAACCAGATAGAAGGGATTTATTTTGAGGAGACCTTCACCTTGTAGCAAGATTAGAAGCCATTATAGTGCTACTAGCTTTTGCCTATTATAAGGGATTTAAGCTTTTTGAAATGGAAGTCAAGAGTGCCTTTTTAAATGGGGTAATAAAAGAGGATGTGTTTATAGAGAAACCCCAAGGTTTTGAGAGTTCCCAATTTCCAAATCATGTTTACATATTAAAAAGGCCTTAAATGGATTAAAATTGACTCCCAGAGCTTGATATAAGAGGCTTATCACATTCTTACTAGAGAGGGAGTTTGTTAAGGGGAGCATAGACACCACCCTTTTTCTGATAAAAGTAGGAGATGAGTTGCTCATTATTAAGATCTATGTTGATTATATATTTTTTTTTATCTTCTGATAAAACGTTATGTGATGATTTTTCTAAAATAATGAGTAAGGAATTTGAGATGAGTATGATGGGAGAGTTAT
>NW_021324016.1:0-260 GCF_001605985.2 Dendrobium catenatum | reverse complement strand
TATAAAACAAATCTAATGAGCTCCAAATCATCTAATTCTGACATTATCAATGCACAAAATGTTGAAAAGATATATCTTTAAATAATGGAATCAATATGCGTTGTCTGATGGTATGTATCGGATTCTGACTAAATTTATAGGACGTGCCTCTTAAAATTATGTAAATACTAAATACGCTCACCTATTTTTAAATATATATTTATTTTTCATACTACTTTCAAAAATTAAATGAGAAGAAATAAGACTCTAAAGACATAATC
>NW_021324015.1:0-203 GCF_001605985.2 Dendrobium catenatum | reverse complement strand
AACACATTTATCCTCTATGGTTGATTTCATGGTTTTTGTATTAAAGCTCTTTATTAAAGATCTGAGAGTAAATTTCTTTTGTTTTCTTTTCGTCTAAATTACGGATCTTTATTGATGAGAAGTTGAAGTGGCTGATTTTATGTTAGAAATAGCTTGGTAAAGCCATCCCCTATCATCCATTGTTGTATAGTTCCATTATGCCT
>NW_021324014.1:0-278 GCF_001605985.2 Dendrobium catenatum | reverse complement strand
GGGTAATCTAGTCGCCAAACACATCAGTTCATCCACAGAGTGCAGAAACGTAAATAGACACAGCAAAGCAATTTCATCCACAACATGCAGTTAAAACCGCGTAAAATCTGGCACACAACAGTAAAGTAAACACCGGTCTAACCTAGATCTAGAGTTGGTTGTCCTAGCATATCATCTAAAGTGTGTGTAAAAAGATTATGTGGTTGGGGTAGGTCCTGAAGTAAGTAGTTTGTTAAAGTTGACTAAAGTTTTAGATTTGTTAAGGCTTAAAAAGGAGG
>NW_021324013.1:0-286 GCF_001605985.2 Dendrobium catenatum | reverse complement strand
GTTCAAGTCGACCTAACTTAATTTATTTAACTAAATCAAACTCAAATTGGGGTTGATTCAAATCGAATTGGGCTTAGCACGGCTAACATGAATTGATGTAACTTAATTAAACACGGTCTCCTATAATTCAACTCAATTTCGAGTCAATTCGAGTTCAACTAAGTCCTATCAGATTAATTTAATAAAATTAAACCTGAATTGACACGATTGAGCCTCTTCGAGTCTAATTCAATTCAAATCGATGTCGATTTGAATTGAATTAGACTACCTCTTCGAGTCTAATTCA
>NW_021324012.1:0-296 GCF_001605985.2 Dendrobium catenatum | reverse complement strand
TTCTAAAATATCCCTCTAAAATTAAAAAAAAAAATTTTTGATGGGGGGCATTTGCCCCCTTCAACTCAATGGGGATCCGCCCATGGATATGATTCAATAAAAATATTTATATGTGGGCAATTTGACTGTCTCATAATATGACAAATATTTGTATTATTTGTTATCTTAGAAAAATATACGTAAAAGTTAATTTTGGACAAAACTGACCTTAATAAACCCTCTTCACCTTTGCACTTCACCTCCTATCTATCAATGTATGCATTGTGAACAAATAATATAAATTAGAATCGATCTAT
>NW_021324011.1:0-1155 GCF_001605985.2 Dendrobium catenatum | reverse complement strand
TGCATTATAACTTTCCTTTTGATAAGAGTTTTTTCATAAAGTCAATGTACATGAAAAACGCTTCTTTTGTATGTTTTGATGAAAAATATCTTACCATCCATGTCTATCGCTAGCAAGCCCGCAGCTTTATTCCATTTTCTACAGCTTACAATGAGGATGTGCTTATGCTCGTCTTTCGTAACTTTAAGAAATATCTATGAATTCAATAATCCAGACAACAGAAGCTCTGGATTTAGTAAGAATTTGCCCAAATGAAACTTCAAAAGCAGTAAGAGGAAGTTTGGCTCAATACATAAACAATGAACAGTGCAAAAGCCTTTGAACACTTTTTTACTAACTTGCTTTCCGACAGACAAGCAAAAAACTATAGTTGCAATGAAGTGCATGGTATAAACGCTAAATGTATTCAGTTGACACAGCATATTTATAATGCATTGAATATTTTCCGCATAAGAGAAGCAAACAGCCTTATAACTCAATCTCATCATTTTATACATATTCATGGGAAAACTTAACAAAATTTTTTGTTGAAGCAAAATAAAAAAGTTTCATGATAGCACATCTATGGCCATTGGATCATGGAAGGCATTTCATCCTCTACCAAAAATGAAAATGGTGAAAAACAATGGCTAAGTATAAAACTTGCATTTCAAAAGTCAAATTTTCTTTACTTTAAATTTTCCTTCTCGAAAAGATTTTCTAGTTCAACTACATGTCTCTCAACTTCAATTGCCAATTCAGATAGTCATCATTTCATAATCTATTTCTCCTATTCACAGCTCTCCCCCTCCTCATTTTTATATACAAGGCAGGAGGTAGATTTTAAGTTTTTATTTCGAATCAAACTATAAATAAAGTTTAGCCACCCAAATAAGAGGAGAGTCTTTGACAGTGCTTCTTGATTTGTCCAAAGGTTTAAACTGGTTGATAGATTGCAACAAAGGCAGGGCTACCTCTGTCAATGCACCATATTAATGCTATTCTAGATAAAAACACATCCCTGATAGAAGCAGAAAGATAAATTGTTTGGTTAATAGTTTTCATTCTGAAGCTGGATGAATGAATTTAATTACATTAAAGAATTTTTGGAGTTGAGAGAGCGCGGTAGCATATTATGTCCATTCAAACACCATTCAAGTTATATAGTTCTCCATC
>NW_021324010.1:0-359 GCF_001605985.2 Dendrobium catenatum | reverse complement strand
TAAGGAGGACCAATGTCTGAACTATAGAATTACATCAATGTCTCGCTTTCTATCTCACTCAAGGGATAAAGATATCTTTCTTCAAGTTATAAAGAGTTGCTCGTAACTCGGGGTTCTAATGGACAAACATTGCCTTCATTATTTTCATAGCTAGTATAAGGAGAGATGTAACACAATAAAAAATCACTCATTATTGGCAGATTTTTTCAGAGGACAATTTTCTGGCAGCTTTCCAACGGATTACGATGAAATATTTTTTAATTATTTTTTAGCAAATTTATAAATAAGTATTTCGTGTGAATTTTTTGATGGCTTTTAATAATTTCTATAAAAAATCATATATTTGTAATTTCAAAATA
>NW_021324009.1:0-239 GCF_001605985.2 Dendrobium catenatum | reverse complement strand
CTAACACTTTTTTTTTCAAATATAATTAGGGCATAAGCTAATTAAATACAACCTAAGACATAACGTAGTTCAAATATGCTTATTATTTTCATCACTTTATAGAAATATGGCTCACTTGAGGCGTCTAGATAGGCTCATATAAGAGCGTAAGTAAGTCAAATTGATTTGTGAACCGGCTCAAGACCAGATCAATAAATAACTCATGAGCCGAAATTGATAAGCTAAAAAATTAGATTTGA
>NW_021324008.1:0-743 GCF_001605985.2 Dendrobium catenatum | reverse complement strand
ATATCTGATATATGATGGAAGATCTAGTGCTAAAAGCATAAGGATCGAGTTATAATGGTATGAATTTCTAAATATGTGATATGAGCTTGAGAGTCGTAATGGTCTTTTTATGATATACTAATATAGCACAGGGAGCTATAAGGGCTTATTTTTTATGTGAGGTATAAGAGCCTAAGAGAAACCTATTACTTTCTGCTTTAATATATGATTTACTTATTTTATTATTTTATGTGCACAACCTACTTTATTTTTGTTATTTGTAATTAATATTATCATCAACATGATAAATTTATTATGAACTCTCTTTAATTTTAGTTAAATGAATGATAAGTAAAATATTTGAATATTTAGATCAATAGGTGTGACCCGCATAGTTGTATTGACTCACACCTTTTCTTCATTCTGTTTCAGGTTAGCGGAAAGGGAATGAGCCGATTGAGTAGCAATGGTCTTTGATTCCTATCTATTTGAGTATATATAAGCATTTTTCTAATTTTGTGCAATCATGTTTATTTGTTTATTTGCTTTATTCTGATATATATAGTTGTTGCGTCCAGGAGTATTCGCGGCGGTAGAGAAATATAAAGTTTATCTTTATAGCGTTGTACGAAAATCCGGCACGCAATCAGATAAGAGAGAGGGTTTAACATTTATGAGACACCAAGATTTTTACGTGAAAACCCCTGAAAAAGGTGGAAAAACCACGAGGCCTAGCCCAGTTTGAACGAATCCACTAGTATTTG
>NW_021324007.1:0-326 GCF_001605985.2 Dendrobium catenatum | reverse complement strand
TGAAATTTTTTGTAAAATATTAGATTTATTTTGAGTTATATTCTTTAAAGTTTGATTGATTTGGAATTTTCTATAATTAGTTACAATTTTATTAAATTTGGATATTTATGGAATTGTTTAAATTTTTTTAATTAAAGGGCTCTTTTAGTGATTTGAACTCAAATAAGTCTCAAACTCCTTGAAATCACCTCCAAAGATATGAATTTACCTAAGGATTGATCATTAAGTGTTTAAGGAATTTTTATGATTTTCAATTATTTTTAATTAATTAAATTGTTTAAATATTAATTTTTGGTTAAAATTAAATTAGGGTTAAATTTGATGTC
>NW_021324006.1:0-1143 GCF_001605985.2 Dendrobium catenatum | reverse complement strand
TCTCAATTGTTATCCAACTCCTTAAGGCAAAAGGAAAGTGATATTGGTATTCAAATCTCTCCAAGGGTCCGAGAATTTCCCACCTCATGTATGCAGATGATGTTCTTATCTTCTCCCAAGCTTCAAAATTGTTAGCTAAGAATCTTAAGAAGATTGTTGAAGAGTTTTGCAAATGGACAGGGCAAAGTGGCAACATCAATAAATCACAAATTATTTTTGGTAAAAAAGTTAACCTCCAAGTGAAGAATAAGCTTGCCAAAGTTTTTGGTTTCAAAGTGGTTAAGGAGTTAAACTACCTTGGGATTAAAATTTCTCTTACTAAATTGAAGGTGGCAGATTTTCAAGATCTTGTAGTCAATGCTATGGAAAGATTTAATGTTTGGGGTAAGAAGTCTATTTCTTTGGGAGGTAAAATAACTCTCATCAAAAGCTCATACTTAACTATGGCAAATTTCTTATTTACACATACTTTGGTTCCAAAAAGTGTGTTATATAATTTGGAGAAATGTTGTAGAAGCTTCATTTGGGATAAAAACGATGGAGGCCATAGTATTCATTATGTGGCTTGGGAGAAGCTATGCAAACCAAAAAGATTTGGTGGACTTGGTTTGCAATCGCCTATTATGAAGGCTAGTTCATTAAGAGCAAATTTGGCATGGAACTTCAATCAAAATCCGGACACTTTATTACACAGATCTATGAAGGCTAAATATGGAAGGAATTTTATGAACAACACAAACAAGAAAACTACTTCTAAGGCTTGGAGTAACTTAGTTGATGGAGGCAGATATCTGAGAGATATTACCAGATGGAAAATTGGTAATGGAAGAGAGATAAGTATCCTGGATGATATTTGGGTGCTTGATAGATGCATAAACAGATGGCCAACACTTATTGATTGTAATTCATTGGAAGGAATGTATGTCCAGCAACTATTGCAGGAAAACAGTCAGTGGAATTGGCATTTTATTCAGAATGTATTTCATCCAGATTTTATGGAGTTGATTAACCAAATTCAAACTGATCCACATGAAGATGATAGGCTGGAACTGCAGAAGATCTGCTCGTGTATGACTGTTTCTGCATTATCATTTGAACATTTCCTAAAATGTAGATACAATTATAAAGAAGATGCTTACTGTA
>NW_021324005.1:0-406 GCF_001605985.2 Dendrobium catenatum | reverse complement strand
GTCATTTGACACCTTTTTAGAAAATTAGAAGCAAAGGAAAAAAAAAAGACCTTAAATAACCCTAAACCCTTGCACATTCTATCGTACAAACCTGAAGCTGAAAAGATCGGCCTCTGTCCGTTCCTTCAGACGTGAAATATTTATGTTCTTGTTTATTTCTTGAACTGTGAATGGGAAAGGATGGTTCTTGTTGCGGGCAAAAGATATAGGGAGCCTATATCTCTCGATCGCAAAAGACACGTCGGACTTCTATCGACAAAATTGAGAAAAGACGAGAAAAGAGGGAAGAACAAACTCTTACATTTCAATTTAAACTAAACAAGTAAAAAAAAACTATGACGACGACTTACAAACAACACGACAGACACTCTAAAGTTGCTGCACTTTGAGAAGAAGGATACAGGTG
>NW_021324004.1:0-883 GCF_001605985.2 Dendrobium catenatum | reverse complement strand
ATAAACCTGCCTAAAATGTCTGTCGATGACCTCATCAGAATGTGTTAGCTTGTACCATTGCCTAGGAGTTTGTTTGAGACCATAGATGGCCTTGTGAAGTTTGAAAACAAAGTGAGGATGTTGAACATCGGCAAAACCCAGAAGTTGTTTCATATAGACTTCTTTGTGTAGATCACCATGGAGAAAGGCATCTGAGATGTCAAATTGAAGTGTGGACCAGTTGCGATGAAGAGCAAGAAGCAGTAAAATACGGATCGTAGGTAGCTTGGTCATTGGGCTGAAGGTTTCATTATAGTTTATGCCATTCTCTTGAGTAAAGCCCTGAGCTACTAGGCGAGCCTTATGACGTTCAATCTGCAACCCGAGCATATTTTGAGTTTGAAGATCCACTTACAACCAAGTGTTGGTTTGTCTTTAGGAGGAGGTATAAGGGTCCAAGTGCCTTTCTTCTGGAGTACTAGGAACTCATCTGACATGGCATTTCGCTAAGGCTTGTATTTAACAGCTTGATTATAAGTAGGGAGGGGAGGAGATTGAGGGACGGTAAGAAGATCAAAAATAACTTTGGGGCGTTGGTGACCGGTTTTAACCGACTTTGCATTGGGTGTATGGATGTGATTGGCTGTGGTGGAGGTGGGGATGTGAAAGGTACAAGGGAGGATGGGAATGAAGAAGAAGGTTTATTTGGAGACAAAGAGATTGGAGAGGTAGAAGGGTTTGAAGGTGGTGGAATTGCTTGTGGTATGAATAATGGTTTGTGAGTGATGGGAAAAATGAAGGTAGGAGTGACCAGTAAAGGATTTTGTGGTGGTCTGGTAGATGTAAGACTGTGATTTGGAGAAGAGGGTGTTGACCCCTATAACTTAAACTATGTGCAAAAAGG
>NW_021324003.1:0-796 GCF_001605985.2 Dendrobium catenatum | reverse complement strand
ACATCATTGCATGCCTTAGGAAAAGAGTTTTCAAATTATGAAAAAATCAATAAAATTCTTCATTGTTTACTTGATAAATTTGATGTCAAATTTGTTGCTATTTGTGAATCAAAAGATTTGAATGAATATTCTATTAATAATTTGATTGGCTCACTCATTGCCTATGAGCAAAGTTTGGGTCAAAGACTTGTGGATGCAGGTAAAACAATTATTCTAAAAACTGAAGATACTGAAAGAGATAGCTTAGTTGATGACGAATGTAATGACGTGTCAAGCAAATCACAAAGCTCACCAAAGCATAAGCAAAAGTGGAAAAATGGTAAGGATGTTCATATTCCTTCTAACGTTATTTACTTTCGATGTAGGAAACCTGGACATATGAAAAATCAGTGCCCTAATTTATAAATTCTTCCTACGAAACAAAAGGGCAAGGCGAAGTAAAATTTAAACTGGGAAAATAATGAAAGGCAAAAAATCTCATGGACAGATCTGGTTTCTGAATCATCGGATCAGGAGAGAGATAATGGTTAAAAGCCTTTCGTGTTTTTGTGTTGTATTTTTGTTTTTTATGTTTTTTATTTTATTTTGTGTTTTAGTTTTGTTTATTTTTTGAAATTTTTGTTTTCGTGAAAGTTTTTTCTCTGATCAACACACACATTCACTTTTCTAAAAATAAAAAATCTAATTCCTATTTTTTCTTGAAATTTTTGATAAGTTGTGTTTAACTTCTCTAAAACAATCAAAGGAAGAAAACTCATATTTTTTACTCTCAATCTCTATTTCCTAAAAGATGTTA
>NW_021324002.1:0-1538 GCF_001605985.2 Dendrobium catenatum | reverse complement strand
AATAGAGATGTGCCCGTAGAAGAAATTCTTAGTGGCAGTTCAATTCAGTATGAAATGGGATTTCAAGATCTCAAAATTTCAGTTAATGGAGAAATATTGATAGATCTGTCCGCTTGTACTCAAGGGAATTTTCCCTTAGTAGAAGTTACTTTAGGGTCAGGAGCTGACTCCCCCATCTCTAAGATGGGGGTTGTTGTCGCCCCTGTACCCACTGTATGCTCTACTCAGGAGGATCAAAACCAGAAGTCATTAACGACAAATGAGCTACTATCTCAGTCTGAGATCGGATCAAATTCTAGCACCCCTGTCGTCAGTAGGAACAAAAGGAAGAACTACCTTCGAAGAGACAGAAAAAGGAACCTTAAGGCTAGAAAGACTGTTGAGTCGGAAGCCTTAGAAAAGGCCGACTTCGAGGCCAATCGAGAGTTCGTTGCTCCTTCTACGTACCCTCTCCTTGCACAAAGGAGGGAGGTTCTAGAGATGAGAGCACGATCTTCAATCCACCTGCTTGATTACTACACAGAAAGACTCAAGCAAGAAAGAATTGAGGAATCACCAGCAATAGGCCATAGGCCCCCAACTGAGGGTTATGATCCGTCCACTCTACTAGAAGATGTTAAGGCGCGTTACTATACGTGTCCCACTACATCATCTACAGAGGAGGAGGACTAGAAACCACTCGGGGTGCCACTCTCTTAACTACTAGTCTAGTAGTAATTTGAGAGGGTAAATAATCTGAGATTGTATCAGATAGTGATACCGTCGA
Source organism: Dendrobium catenatum (assembly GCF_001605985.2). NCBI lineage: Eukaryota > Viridiplantae > Streptophyta > Magnoliopsida > Asparagales > Orchidaceae > Dendrobium > Dendrobium catenatum. The sequence continues at coordinate 772 of NW_021324002.1, read as the reverse complement.
AATTTAAATTTCAATGAGGTCCTATTGCGATAAATCTTTTGATTGTAATGATGCTGTGCCTTCCAGGGATAGTGCAGACCCGATAATAGTCTCTACCTTAAAAGATATTATAGGGATTCAATTCCGTGTTGACTAGGGTCTTGCCACCTAGACTTGCAACTTCTTAAGGGAATTTTCCAATTTCTCAAGTGTACTAGATTCAAATTTTCAAGATAGTTGATTCATCTTTTTAATGAAAATTGATCTCTACCTTAAGTCTTAAGCAGGAGAGAGTTGTAGTTGACTCCATCAAATGTTTGAATACCCCTCCCTCCCACCGCTCTCGTGGGCTGAATTAACTTTTGAATTAAGATCTATATCAAGCTTAAGTTGACTTTAGAAATAAAATCTTATCAATCTTTTAGCAACCTTTCTATCCTAATAGGAGATTCTCACATGTCTAAAATCTGTTCAATGATTTTCAAAGTCAATCCCATACTCTTTTCAAAAAGAGTGAATGTGCTCTGAGGATTATCCTTCCTTGTATAAGAGAACGAATTTTCTTCTCTAATACCTGAGATATAATCCCAACATCCAAAATAAAAAAAAAGAAGATCAATCAATTTAAGGTATTTGAAGAAAGTGGAGCCTCTTCTCGAATTCAATTGAAATTAAAAGATGCGCGAATGCGCTAAAAGTCAAAAATGCACGAAGTGCAATAAATGTCAAAAGATACGCAAACTGCGTCACCAGAAGAAGAGAAGAAGAGTAAGAGGCCTTCCTTCTTTTGAAT
>NW_021324001.1:0-364 GCF_001605985.2 Dendrobium catenatum | reverse complement strand
CAAAATGAACTTGGATCCATATGATCTCAAAGGGATCATTTCGTTGGCTAAAAAAAAATACAATATATTTGAAATGTTTTGAAAGTTGTTTGGATAAGTATAAAATAAATATATGTGGTTTTTTCTTTGCTGAATAAAATAAATATAATCTAAAGCTCAAAGATTATGGCGGTTGGTGGCAAGCGGCAGTTACCTACAGGTCGGTGGTATCGATCGACAGTAATAGCAGAAGGCAGGCTAAGTGGTCTGTGGTGGTCGTTGGGAGCGGCAGCATCGGCCAACAAGGGTGCATAGCGGCCTGTGGTGGGCCAGATGGCTGGCAATGGTGGGTGGTAGGGACAAGAAATGGCGGGGGCTAGTTATC
>NW_021324000.1:0-325 GCF_001605985.2 Dendrobium catenatum | reverse complement strand
TCCTCACAATCCAATGAAAATACTAATTATTTTTTAAAATATTTTTTTTTTGATATTATACCCTAAATAGTATGAAGAAGTAAATAAGGTTTGTTTTATTTCATGGAATGAGTTCCCCATAAGATAAGAGCTTGGTTATAAAGTCAATCTTAATATTTTTATCTTATAACACTCAATTAAAATAATTAATTTAGAATTTCCACGTTTGATTCTCAAAAGATAAGAATTTAAGAGTTTCGGGGGAAAAAAAAAAGAAAGAAAAATTGGCTCAAACTAAAAGAAAAGAATACATATAGTTCAAAGGAAGAAAAACTATGAGCATTTA
>NW_021323999.1:0-204 GCF_001605985.2 Dendrobium catenatum | reverse complement strand
ATTATTCTTCATTACCTCCCTATGATTGTTACTCTTTTCTATTTGCTATAATTTTCAAGTGATGGTTGAATTTATTTCTCCTCACACCACCTTAGACATGTACTCTAGGTGATCATTGAGTCTACTCTAGTTCTTTATGTCACTACTTTGATTCTACTCATGTGAGTATAATATCCATTCCTTCTTCTACTCTACTGTTTCAGT
>NW_021323998.1:0-345 GCF_001605985.2 Dendrobium catenatum | reverse complement strand
ATAAGGAAAATAAAAAACGAATATTTTTGGATTTTAAATTTTCTATTTTTTTTTTGTTGTTTTATGGAGGCATCATATGAGAATTTTTTCAAAAAATTAAACTTTTAAAGTTCCAAGAGATCAAGGAGTTTAACAAATCCCAATCAGAAGAAGGTAGAGCATCTGATTCTGTTAACCCTAGATCGGACATCCTTCAGGGTACAAATTTTTTTGGAAAATAGAGATCTAACTCAGAATAACTAAATAGGATAAAACGATCCATTCAAGACTTGTTTACAAAGAAAATATCTCATAATTAATAAGCCAATGTAATTTTTCTCAATCATGGAAATTGAAATCAAGTCT
>NW_021323997.1:0-1042 GCF_001605985.2 Dendrobium catenatum | reverse complement strand
CCATGACCCGAAATTGACACTCCTGAGCAACGGAAGAAGGATAACTTTTTATGGGGAGAAGCAACGACCCAGGCTTTCCAGAAGCTGAAGGAAGCCACGACTACAGTTCCGGATTTCAACCAGGTCTTTGTAGTAGAGACAGATGCGTCAGGATATGGGCTAGGGGCAGTGCTGATGCAGAATTATAGGTCGATATCATACTTAAGTCAAGTGCTTTCAGCCAGAGTTAGATTGAAGTCAGTATATGAGAGAGAGCTGATAGCCATTGTCCTGGCTATTCAGAAGTGGCGACCTTATCTCTTGGGAAGACACTTTATTATGCGAACTGATCAGAGGAGTTTTAAGTATCTGTTAGAGCAAAGGATGGTGACTGAGGAGCATCAAAGGTGGTTATCCAAACTATTAGGCTACGATTTTGAGATCCAATATAAGTCTGGTTTGAAAAATAAGGCAGCCGATGCTTTATCCAGATGTGTTGGGGAGCTCCAAGAATTGGTTGTGTCGGTACCCTTGATGGTCAACTGGGGAGCCATCAAGGAAGAAAGCATGCGGGATGAAGAATTGGGAATGATCATAGAAGATCTGAGGAAAGATAAGAGTAGCCATCCTGGTTACTGCATTGAGGAGGAAAGAATTGTATCAAGGAAGGTTTGTGATGCCAAGAACCTCCATCCATATACCCCACTTGTTGCAGGAGCTCCATGACAGCGCAGTCGGAGGCCACTCAGGAGTTCAGAAGACATACAGGAGGATAGCAGTTAAGCTCTACTGGAAAGGGATGCACAAAGATGTGGAGGAGATGGTGACAAGGTGTGAAGTGTGCCAGAGAAATAAATATATGGCAATGGCTCCAAGATGACTACTACAACCATTGACACTTCCAAACAAGGTTTGGGAGGAAGTGTCAATGGATTTCATCGACGGCTTACTGATGCTATCAAGAAATTCTATACTTTTTATTTTATTTTGAACAATAGTATATTTTGTTTTTTTTTTTTTAGCTAATATGATGGGAAAGCATCCAATGAACATGGTAGGTAGT
>NW_021323996.1:0-200 GCF_001605985.2 Dendrobium catenatum | reverse complement strand
TAGTGAGGGTGTTAGAACTAGGCGTGGATTAAACAAGAAAGACAATCATTCAGCCTTTATTTCAACTATAGAACCCACTAATATTGATCAAGCACTTTCTGATGAATTTTTGATATTGTCCATGCAAGAAGAGTTGAATCAATTTGTAAGAAATAAAGTTTATGAATTAACTTCAAGGCCAAAAGATCAAAGTATTGTTG
>NW_021323995.1:0-323 GCF_001605985.2 Dendrobium catenatum | reverse complement strand
CCTTTGAAGGTTCAATTGGAGAGAAGGAAATTTCTCCCACGCGTTGAAGTGTTGAATGTAATGATCCTTTGCTCCCCTTGAAGAATCCCTTGAGAGAAAGAAGTTTCTCTCAAGAATTCAAGTGGAGGGGAAAGATGGGAGGTCGCCAGCCAAAGGAAGAGGTTTGGGGAACAGATAGGTTCAGATTTTGGGTTGGAAAGATGGAGGGAAATAATAACTTTTTTCCTCTAATTAATCCATTAGTTTGGAAAGGCTTTAATGGGAATTAGGAGAGAAGTAGGGGGCAGGTAGGAGAGAGGGTGAGGCTTTGAATTCTTTCCATA
>NW_021323994.1:0-248 GCF_001605985.2 Dendrobium catenatum | reverse complement strand
AATTTGAATTAGCATTAATTACTCCTTAAATTCATCCTTCCAATTAAGCCAATAACCATTAATTTAAATTTGAAATTTAATTTCAAATTTAAATCAATTAATCACTTAATGCTCCAATTAATGACAATTCAAATTCAAAATTTAAATTTGAATTAGCATTAATTACTCCTTAATTTCCTCTCCCCTCTCTCCCCATATGGCAGGCCACCTTACCTTTATTGCTTTTCTATTTAATTGCCACATCACCA
>NW_021323993.1:0-238 GCF_001605985.2 Dendrobium catenatum | reverse complement strand
AAGCATTAAACAAGTTCAACCTAGAAGCAACTGAGATGAATATAAAAACAATAATAAAATGTCAGGAAGTAATATATCCACAACATCCCAATATTTTGAAGCAATCATTTTAGCATTAGTGACCAAAACTTCATTCCTGAAGTTTCTGAAACCCATAAATCAAGGAGCTTACAAGAAAAGACTATAACATGGCTTAGAGAGTTAGAGTCAATAACTCATCTTGTTGCAGCAAGAAACT
>NW_021323992.1:0-342 GCF_001605985.2 Dendrobium catenatum | reverse complement strand
AATTTAGAAAGATTAGATTTCTACCTCTGCTTTAATTTTCTTTGAATATAGTTCTTAATTCAAAAAGAATGAAAAGATGAAGAAGGAAACCCTAGTTTTGCTTATAGGGAGCTTTGATCTGGGTTAACAAAATCTAAATCTTGAGACCTCTCTAGTTGGAAACTTGAGTAGGTTTGTTCATATCTTCAAATCATAAAGAAAAATTACATAGATGATCAATCTAACTAGAATTATAATGGTGCTGAATGTGCATTATTGGGTTTCACATATCTAACCTAATTGAGATGCATAAACAAACCATTATCAAAAAAATCTTTAACTCTCTTTTGGACATCTTCCAAT
>NW_021323991.1:0-261 GCF_001605985.2 Dendrobium catenatum | reverse complement strand
TTCAAGGATATCGGGAAGTGGTGATTGGAGCAGAAAAAAATTATGATTTTCTGTTGGAAAATGAAAGATTCTTGAAGTGGAATTGTTGGTTGTTCAAGAAATTTTTGTGTGAATTTTGTTCTCAGAGATGTGGAATGTTTTGTTCTAAAGATTTATTAATGAAGGTTATGGGGTTTGAGGTCATTTCTTGGCCTCTTAAGGATGGAGCTATTGTTATGGATTTATCTGCTTTGTTTGGTTCTTCTAAGATGTTTGTTGTTG
>NW_021323990.1:0-531 GCF_001605985.2 Dendrobium catenatum | reverse complement strand
TCCTTGCCAAAATCAGTTTTAGTTTCCTCATACAGTCCGAGAAAGAGCAAAAAATTGGTACCATGAATCCCCATGAATTCAGCCACTTATTACTTGCAGCAGTTTCGGACATGTAGTTGTACAATGATCAATGTTTTCCACCTCCATGCAGCCTCTTGGACAAAGGTTTGAAGCAGAAAGTCTTCTATAAAATAGAAAATATGCAGTGGGAATTGTGTTCCTTCATAGTCTCCAAATAAACAATTCAACTCGGGGATTGAGTTTAAGCTTGTAAAACCATGGATCATATTCTTCTTGCATATCTTCAGTGTACCGAGCTGCTAAGGATAATGTTGATATTGATTTGCCATACAACTTAAACTTAATCTTCATCCTATATTCCTCCAAGTTATGAAGTATATCAATTTTGCTAATCAAGTTCACAAGCTCCAAAAAACTGAAAGATCTTAGGGGCATTCCATGCTCCATTAACCATAAGAGAATCTAGAGTGACCTCATCTTCCTCCCAATTAGTTATAAACGTCGTCCATT
>NW_021323989.1:0-242 GCF_001605985.2 Dendrobium catenatum | reverse complement strand
TTTTTCCTAATGTTAAATGTAATAATTATGGATTTTTGGGACATATAGCTCACACCTGTACTTTGAAGATGAAATCTAATTTAGTGTGGAGAACTAAGATGCATAAACCTAGACATATCATACATGCATCTGATTATAAATTTCTTAAAGGTGAACCCAAACTTATTTGGGTTCCCAGGTCTAACATTTGAGATATTGGCAGGTTAGCTCTCACACAAGACCTCGTGGGAGCATATGGTACC
>NW_021323988.1:0-324 GCF_001605985.2 Dendrobium catenatum | reverse complement strand
CCGGTGAATGAGAAAGGGGGAGTCAACATCAAGACACAACGCCACCGGATCACTAATACAAGCAGACAGAAGGCGTCTACAACCTACAATGCTACGCCACCGGATCTGCAAAATCTATGAAAGCAGACAGAAGGCGTCTACAGCCTACAATGCTACGCCACCGGATCTGCAACATCTATGAAAGCAGACAGAAGGCGTGTCACGCCCCAAGATCTAACTTGGAAATAATGTCGATCAACCCAGCCATTTACCAGAGTCATCTATAGGCTCCAATTAATAACAGTATAAAAAAAAGTCTATAAATTTAAAACATCCATATACAAG
>NW_021323987.1:0-336 GCF_001605985.2 Dendrobium catenatum | reverse complement strand
CTAAATGTTTTATTTTATATAAATTAAAATTAATAATATTTTAATGTGGCTTAAATTAGAGGTGTTAATTTTTGATACGACCCGAGACACGATCCGAACTGGACCCGAAAAAATTCGGAATATGGTCAACCCTGACCCGAAACGGGTCTGGTTCGGGTTGACCAAGCAACCCGAAATTGACACGAAAACTCCTATTTGACTTGGGAATCCGAGATTGACCCGTTTTTTACCCGATTTTGACCCGAAGATCGAAGATTGATCCGAAAACTAGCAATTTTAGGTCAACTTCGGGTCATTCGTGTCGGGTCGGGTAGACCTGGACCCAAATCAGGGTCG
>NW_021323986.1:0-286 GCF_001605985.2 Dendrobium catenatum | reverse complement strand
GTGTAAAGATATTGAAATTTCAATCAACATCTATTTTGAGAGAAGGAATATTAATATCTTCTTAAATTAATATTTCAAAGAACCAAGAAGCATGTCAATCTGAGAATATTAAAATGCAACACTAGAACAAAACAAGATGAGTTATTAAGAAGAGCAAAAATTCATCTCTATTTTATTCATTGCCTTACTTTTGAATGTAGATATCAATAGAATGAGTAAATTTAACTTAAATGCTTATGTAATGTTGATTGAAACAAAAAGGTTACATATAACTTTTCTCCAAAAA
>NW_021323985.1:0-336 GCF_001605985.2 Dendrobium catenatum | reverse complement strand
TGGGAGCAGAAGAAGAGTTACTTTTGAGAAGTGTAAATCTCAAAGCGGAGGACTCTGGGGAGTTGACATAGGTCAAGATAGACCAAACCACTATAAAACTTTATGGTATAGTTTTTCTATTTTCCACATTTTACTTTCTTGCATTTAACTTTGCTATAACTGCTTGGTAAAAATTTGATATTATTATTTTATTGTGTGATTTAAAATTTCATCACAATTATTGTAATTATCATTAAATTACTAGCTTCTGCTTTTGATTAGTTAAGTCATCTTTCGAAATAAACAAAAATTTAAAAAAATAGAACTCCTATTTAGGATTTATTTTTAAAATATCAA
>NW_021323984.1:0-321 GCF_001605985.2 Dendrobium catenatum | reverse complement strand
AATTTTATTTCTCAAATTTTTGGCTTGATACAACTCAAAGACACAACCACTATTTATACTAGTAGTACACCGTTAAGATTATGCCAACACATTCCAATCTAATGGTAACAAATGACTCTCTAGAGTATTCTACTATCTTCACTTATAAATGCATTAATATTTACTCATAAATGACATTAAATGCCGATTCTAGACTATTCTAACAATTACTCTATAATAGATCTCTAGAGTATTCTAATAATTATTACATAACATATTTTCTAGAGACTTCTAAAATAGATTATTCTAGATTATGGGCTTCAATCAAAAGCCCAAATAATA
>NW_021323983.1:0-818 GCF_001605985.2 Dendrobium catenatum | reverse complement strand
GGCAGACACCAGGCGTCGTGATTCCTTTATTTGCTGATCCAATTTTATCAGGCAGACGCTGAGTCACCCCAATCCACTGTCCTGAAATAGGCAGGAGGATATGGGACCCTTTCACCTTCTATTTTGCTGATTCGATATGGTCAGCCAAATAGTCGGTCTACTCTCACTACCTCACTTTTGATTCTTCTCTTGGCTCCACTCCTGCTACGGAGTGAGGCCAGAAGAGAATCCCCCTACCCTTTTTCACCTTAGTGGTGATCTTCACTTTTGATTCTCCTTTCTGCTCTGCCCTCGCTACAGGGCAAAGCTATGGGAGGATCCCCTTACTTTGTTTTCACCTTTCTAGGTGATCTTTACCGTTGGTTCTGACCTTGGCTCTACCCTTATCGAGGGGTAAGGCCGGGAGGAGACCCTTCTACTGGTTCACTGCTTCAGTGATACCTTGCCTGCGCAGTGCTCTTTTCACTCTCCCCTAGGCTCTACCCTCGTTGCAGGATAAGGCCAGGGGATGAGTTTCCTACCTTCTTCCACCTTTGTTGATACTCTTTCATTCTTTTACTTGGCCTCTCTACTTTACTTTCTGTGGCTTAGTCGGTCAACGCCAACACAAGCGGTTCACTAATTGTTCGCCACTTCTGTTGGGGGTCCGTTTGTTGACCTTGATTTTGCCCAGACCTTTGGTCAAAGGGTTGACTTGGTCAAATTGACCAAGTCAGACCCCAAGACCCTCTCCAATAAGTTCAGTGAGTCAAACTGAGTCTGTAGAGCCCGGGCCTAGGCTTTGGGTCAACCTGGTTGACCAGGTCAACCCGGGTTGA
>NW_021323982.1:0-217 GCF_001605985.2 Dendrobium catenatum | reverse complement strand
AAGATACTACCTACATTCGGTGCTATCAATTGAATCCGAAACCTGCAAATCCTTCAACAAATCAGTAAAGCACAAAGCGAGGATCGAAAGAATTTTTCTTCAACAAGTCCGCCCAAGCACAAAGCACAGGACCGAAGAAAACCATCCCAAAGTTCATGAAAAGCCTTGGGCTGAACCAAAAGGATTTCGTCATCAACAAGTCCGTTACGCATAAAGC
>NW_021323981.1:0-231 GCF_001605985.2 Dendrobium catenatum | reverse complement strand
CTAGTGGTGGAGCATGCCCTCTGTGGCACCACCCTGGTATTTGACTTGAGGATTAGTGGTGGAGCGTGCCCTTCGTGGCACAACCCTAATTTGTTTCCGCTAGTGGTGGAGCATGCCCTTTGTGGCACCACCCTGGCATTTGACTTAAGGATTAGTGGTGGAGCGTGCCCTTCATGGCGCCACCCTAATTCGCTTCCGCCAGTGGTGGAGCATGCCCTTTGTGGTACCACC
>NW_021323980.1:0-227 GCF_001605985.2 Dendrobium catenatum | reverse complement strand
CATAATTACCCACTTTGAACTTTTCAGGTCGTCGATGCTTGATCTATTCTTGAATCAATTTCTCTTCTTGCTAAATCCTCGCGGGATCAACACTTATGACTTGATCTTTCACTTTCAAAAACCCTAATTTCAAACAATAACTTCTATCAATATAATATTTTGATTTAAATTCTAAATATCATTAAAATTGAAATTGAAAGGAATTCACTTACACTTTTGAATGGAGA
>NW_021323979.1:0-329 GCF_001605985.2 Dendrobium catenatum | reverse complement strand
CAGGAATCGAAGATCGGACGAACAGACAAAGCCAGTTTAGGAGTGCGTAGATTTAGGGTTGTGTCAGTTTGTACTCTTTTCACTTCTTTAGTCTACTTATAATGGTCAAAGAGACTGATGCTAAGTAACCATACACAAACACTTGAGAGACTTAGAATTTCTGTTTTTACTCATATCGCCCAGGACAATTTTTATATCAGCCTAGACGATAAGGCTTAAAATAGAAAAGTCTAAATAGATTCTTAATTAAGGCAGCCATCTTTAACACATCGGCCTGGACGATACGTGTAATGGCCAGAACGATGAGCTCAAAACAGAAAAAAGTTGCC
>NW_021323978.1:0-214 GCF_001605985.2 Dendrobium catenatum | reverse complement strand
TTTCTTTCCTATTTGGCTCCCGCACACCGTGCGGCTCACTCGGCATCCTAGCGGGCGGAAGTTTCTTCTGCCCTGTTCGTGCCTAAGCCGGTCCCGCCTGGACCGGCTGGACCGGTCCAGTGGACCGGTCTAACAATACTCCCCTCCCAAAAACCTGGCTCTGATACCAATTTGATCGGAAACACTTGGTTTGCAAGTGACCCTAATCCAAAAC
>NW_021323977.1:0-289 GCF_001605985.2 Dendrobium catenatum | reverse complement strand
TATTAGGAAATTATAATTGCTTATTGAAAATTTTCGTTTTTGTGCGATTTCATATGGACGATTGACTTGAGGAAAAAATCCTGCTGTGAATGATTTTCGTAGACTTTAAATCTCTTGAAAATCAATTCTTCTTTGAATTTTTGGTGGATCAAATTGTTAGTACTTACCAATGCTCTTGCTGTTGGAATGCCCAGCAATTTACCAACGAATTATCTGACAAAATGTCCAATGGATAGCTCATCACCAGCTACAAATGAGTTTTTTGTTGGATGATTAAGTTACTGAAGGA
>NW_021323976.1:0-267 GCF_001605985.2 Dendrobium catenatum | reverse complement strand
CTCACCCCCTCTTAGCCGAATTCCTCCAGAACTTTACATCCTAAATTAATTCCTAAATCAATAAAGGGAATTAGGAATTAAATCCCACCTCAGCCCCTCAATCCCGCCAGCAATAATTCCAAAATCTGGTTCCAGATTGCTTTGTCTATTTTGGCTCCAAAATCTGAAGTTATCTTCAGAATTTTGAAAAGGACAAATTCTCCGTTCCCACCCTTTCCCGTTAAACACCTTTTCCAAACCCAGCTACATTACTGGATTTTCCCTCCA
>NW_021323975.1:0-220 GCF_001605985.2 Dendrobium catenatum | reverse complement strand
GAGTTTGGATTGGATAATGTCGAGGACGACATTTTTATGAAGTTGGGGAGATTGTAATATCAAAAAAATCTGCTCCAGGATCGTACAGGACGATCTGGATCGTCCTGGGACGATCAGTGGAAATTCTGCTCCAGAATGTGCCCAGATTTGCTCCAGGTGATTTTCTGTACACATCGTCCAGGCCGATTGAGGACATCGTCCAGGCCGATTGGCACTGTAG
>NW_021323974.1:0-1378 GCF_001605985.2 Dendrobium catenatum | reverse complement strand
CCTTAAGAAACTCACTTGATAGTTTGAAACTTGTGCTTTAAAAATCTTTGATCTCCTTATTCAACAATATCGTGCCCATTGATCCTTCTATTAGCATATGTTATTTTATATGAAAGGAGTTTTTTGAAAAATTAAGTTTTCTTTTTCGAGGTTTATCCAGTTTGTGATGTTGTTTTTGATTTGGATATTGAATTAAAAAGTTTTGTTAGTCTTTAAAAGAATTTGAGCTTGTATTAACAATTTATGAATTTTTTACTTTTTCTGGATTATGCGTTGTCAATCCAATTCTACTAAGTTTTTTGATTAAAACTAAGAAGTCACTTTCTCATTTTAAGAATATTTGTTTTTTTTCACTAGATCAGAAAACGTTTTTTTTTTGTCTTTTGTTTTATTTTTTATTTGTGTCTTCTCTCTTTTTGATAATGTCAAAGGGGGAGAACGTATTGTTGAATTTTCGTACTGTTATCGTGTTTGTATCTTGTTTTCAAAAAAATTAAAAACAAACAAAAATATTTTTATCTCCCCTATTTTTAAAAAGGGTTTATTCTAGTGAGGGGGAGATTAGGAGAAATTGCTTTTTTGAAAATTCAAATTGAAATATTTTTCCATCTTCAAAAAAGGGGGAGATTGTTACGGATCTATGATTTATGATTTTTGATGATAGCAAACATTCCTTATTTCTCTATGATTGCCTTATGTGCTAACGTTTCAGGTTCAGACGTTCAGACTGCAATCTGGAATCGACTCAAGATTGGGTAGACTAGGTCTGTGTTAGTTTGTAATCATTTTCCTTTCTTGAGTCTGTTGTATTTAGTGTGGCTATAACTTGGTAGAAATTCTCTTGCTCCTATATGATTTCTGCATTTGGTAACATCATCCGGGACGATATTAATATCGGCCTGGACGATCTGTCCAAAATCAGAAACCCTGATTAGGGCATCCTCATTAAGGCAGCCGTCAACAGATCGGCCTGGACGATAAGCTCAATTCAGAAAGAATCAGCCGCCATAGACAATTAAGGTATACTGTATTTTTAAATTATCGGCCAGGATGATACAAGGATCGGCCTGGATGAAATTACCAAATTATGCCATAATTGATCAGGAAATCAAGGGAGCATTAATGGTTGATTGATACGATCACATCAGCCAGGACGATCGCATGATCGGCCAGGACGATCTATATCGGCCAGCTTAAAAACAGGGCGATGCTTAGGATGATTGATATCTGATTTGAACTAATCGGCCAAGACGATCGTAAGATCGGCCTGGACGATGTAACCAATTTTCTTCTGATCGTCCCAAATCGTCCCGGACTAATGAGCTTAATTTATACTGATCAGCCAGGATGATATGCCTATCGGCCTGGACGATAATGT
>NW_021323973.1:0-270 GCF_001605985.2 Dendrobium catenatum | reverse complement strand
ATATCTACTTTTATAATATTTTAACGGTAGAGATACAGTTAGAGGTGTCAATATTTGACACGACATGAAAACCCGACCTAGAAAATCCGTGTTGAACCCGATCCGATTCAAAACGGGTTGGGTTCGGGTTCCCGGATTTAACTCCTTTGAAAAAATGGGTCGGGTTCGGGTTGACCCGACGGGTTGGCAGGTCAACCCAGAAACCCGCTTAGAATGAGCTGCCCGAGGCTGCCACGGCTACCCGCACCTGTCCGCGCGGCCTCCAAAGCT
>NW_021323972.1:0-351 GCF_001605985.2 Dendrobium catenatum | reverse complement strand
GCCTGCCGACTATAGTCTTTCCCACCTCGGTCGCCCACCGACTACGGTCCTCCTGACTTACGTCGCCAGCCGACTACAGTCCTTTCGATCTCCGTCGCCAGCAGACTACGGTCCTCCTAACTTCCGTCACCCGCCGACTACAGTCCTTCCAACAAAGCGAATATGTTAATAGTAACTCTTTGTATTTACATAATGTAATGTACTCTATAAGATGTACATCAAGCTAAGGCCTGACCTTCTCCCAAGGAAGGGCCTCATTTGTAATCGACTGCAAATATTAGTGGATTCGTTCAAACTGGGGTATGCCCCGTGGTTTTTCCCCCTTTTTCAGTGGTTTTCCACGTAAAAATC
>NW_021323971.1:0-921 GCF_001605985.2 Dendrobium catenatum | reverse complement strand
ACATTACATGAAACTATCAAAAAGCATTGACTTTTTAGCCAGATGAACGTGTAGGTTACAAAATCAACAAGGCGGTTGCTGTTATCAAGGGCATAATAGTTGGAATGAGGTACCATCACTGAAGCAGTAAAAGGTGAATACAAACATATGGCTGTCAAGAAGAAAACTAAGATTAAAAAAAAAGAATGCTTTGAAAAATTTATATAAAAAATTTCATGAATAAAATAAACAACAAATAGTTCTTATATTTAAATATCATATATGCCTTGTAATTAGAATTTGATTCACTTATGCAATTAATTTCCCACCTGGGTGGTCAGAAGTCTACAAGGCTACAAACACCATACTAAGATAAAGGACCGATACACTTGACATTTTTGATGTTTTAATAGGGAAAATTCAGAGCTTGGTCTATTAAACAACTGTAAATTGATCGAGACTACTTAGTTTTGTCTAAAACAAGCCAATTATAAATAATTAAATACTAAGGTGCAACTTGAGAGACTATGTTCATCAAGTTTATCCTGTCCTAAGTTCATGTTCCACCATATATTTAACTAACTAACAACAATAACATTAAGTCTTTATCCCACTACATGGGGTCAGCTACATTATCTTTTTTCTTCATTATGACTTGTTAATAGTCAAATTATCAATTAAATCTAATAAAAGAAAGCTCATTTCTAATAATTTCTACACAAGTCTTTTTAGGTCTACCTCTGCCTTTCTTAATATAGGTCAAATCTAACACATCTATTCTCCTAATTGGGTCATTTTATATAACCAAATCATCTAAGGCGACTCTCTCTAATCTTATAAGCCACTTGAGCTAATCCAACCTTTTCACGTATATACTCATTTCACATTCTATCTCTAATAGTGAATCCACTCATGCACCTTAGCATCTTCATCTCATCTCTA
>NW_021323970.1:0-370 GCF_001605985.2 Dendrobium catenatum | reverse complement strand
TAATTGATAATGAACTATTCTTAACCTATAAAATTCATTAAAATGTCCTTAAATATCCTTGATTGATCCCTTAATCAATAAGAATTGAAACCCTCTTTGATTGATCTCTAAATTTGTCTTAGCTTGATCCTTAGGTAATTAGGGTCTAACCAATTTTAATAAAATCTTAAAAATCCCAAAAGGGTTCTAAGCACTTGCTGATCTATACTTAGGTCATTTATGGCCTTTGGAATTGATCTCAAGGAATTTAGGGCTCATTTGAGTTCAAATCCTTAAGTAGACCCTTTAGTCGTAGTAACTTGATAATCCCTACGAGTGTGTAAAATTCCTAAGATTCACTCTTAACTATAGAAAAATTTTGATTAATCAA
>NW_021323969.1:0-260 GCF_001605985.2 Dendrobium catenatum | reverse complement strand
CGATCCTCCCTTCCATCTTCATGGTGGAATGTGCTGTAAACCCTGCCACTGAATTGAGGGAAACCTCAATCATGTCAAGATGTAGATGATCTACACCTTCTTCTTCCCCTCCTAACTCTTCCTCAACTTCCTCCCCCTCGGGGTCTTCTACCAATAGGACTTGGAGTGATTTGTCTTTGCACCTATGCCCTGGCCCAAACTTCTCATCACACCTGTAACAGATCCCCTTGGCTCTTTTATCCTTCAGCTCTGCCTCAGTG
>NW_021323968.1:0-271 GCF_001605985.2 Dendrobium catenatum | reverse complement strand
TCAAGGCCTTCTATGGTCAAGGCAGCAGCCAAAGGTCCTTTTTAAAAATGATGAACAAGATATCTTAAATAGAAGAGCTTCAAAGGAGCTCATTAATTGCAAGTAGCCGACTTTATCGTCCAGGCTGATATGGACATCGGCCTGGCCGATCAGTACAAATCCCAGTAGATCGGCCAGAGCATCTTCCTGGATGCACTCCTGGACGATTGGAATTTGGCTTGATCGTCCTGGCCGATCAGTTCAAATCAAAGGAAAATCGTCCTGAGCATCG
>NW_021323967.1:0-420 GCF_001605985.2 Dendrobium catenatum | reverse complement strand
AAGCAGCTGAAGCAGGTACCTAAAGCAGTTTATAAATGATTATTAATTTTTAGCCCCCTTTTAGCAGCATTATATGAGCACGGCCACCTGCAAGAAGACAGCATTAGTATCAAAGAACGTACCTAACCTATGGGTATTCTAACGTCACAGCAACAGTGCAGAAAAGAAGACTAGAAAAAGTAGTACAGAAACAACACAGCAGAAAAGCTACAACAAGTAGCAAAAAGAACAACCAGCACACAGGTCACATGCAAAGCGTCACAACAAAGTGCAGAAAAAGTAAAACAGAACAACATCCTAACCTAGAGCTAATAGTCGTGTCCTATCAAACTCATCTAAGTGTGTGAAAGCTGTGTGGTTTTGATAGGTCCTATATAGGATAATTTAGTTAGAGTTGTATGTATTTTTATTTGTTTGTTA
>NW_021323966.1:0-264 GCF_001605985.2 Dendrobium catenatum | reverse complement strand
GGATCTCTTTGTGATTTTTGTTATCACTGTTCCTCTTGTCTTTCTAGTTTCTTGAGAAAAGATCTTTGAAGAAGATCCAGTACTCTGCCGGCACATGGAGGGTGAGAACAGACGACGGTTCTCTACTGATACTTGGAGAGTGTGAACAGACAATGGTTCTCTAATGATACTTAGAGGGTGTGAACAGACGACGGTTCTTTGCCGACACTTGGAGGGTATGAACAGATGACGTTTCTTTGTCGACTGGGGATTGGTGGAAGAGAA
>NW_021323965.1:0-237 GCF_001605985.2 Dendrobium catenatum | reverse complement strand
ATTTTTTTTATATATCCAATTAATTCTTTGAGTTAGGCCATTGATTTCAAAAGACGATTCTATCCTAAGATAACGTCTGAGCTAAGGGTAACCATGATCGGATATTCTACTATTCTATGGATTGATGAGATTATTAACACATCAACTCACAAGTTTTTAAATCAATCACATAGAATACTATATCATTTTCATGCCTTGGCAAAAAAAAAAAAGGGTTTTGTGATTTGCTTTTGTGCT
>NW_021323964.1:0-206 GCF_001605985.2 Dendrobium catenatum | reverse complement strand
CAGTACTTTAAGAACAAGGCTAGGTGTTATTGATTTACATGCCTAAACAAAAATGCCTTTGCAACATTGATGTTTATGTTTTTTTTTTGTTTTTGATTTTGTGAATTTTTGTGTGTTTTGAATGAATTTCTTTTTGAGTGTAAGTTTTTTTTTTATTGTATGTTTTCTATTTTTTTTTAAGTTTGGTTTGATTTTCTTAAATTAAA
>NW_021323963.1:0-231 GCF_001605985.2 Dendrobium catenatum | reverse complement strand
ACAAAAAAGAACCAAAACAAACTAACAGAGAGGAGGCAGAAAAAGCCCGACCCACACAACATGCCATGACTCAGTTAGGGCATCTCCAACGGAACTCCAAATGCTTGAATGCTGTCGTCTCCGAGCTCCAGCAGAACGGTGAAACTTCATCTATTTCCATGCGGGTGAACAGTAGGACGCCAATAATATTGGCGTTGAACTATTCATCATCGCAATTTTTCTCGGTCTGTC
>NW_021323962.1:0-237 GCF_001605985.2 Dendrobium catenatum | reverse complement strand
GACTAGGCCCCATAGTTTTTCCCCTTTTTTAGGGTTTTCATGTAAAAACTCTGGTGTCTCTTATGAATGCAATACTCTTTTTCTTATCTAATTGTGTGCTGGATCTTTGTACAAAACTAAGATATTAAACTTTATATTTCTATACTATTGCGAACATTCCATGACGCAACAATAATATCATTTGATATATTTTTAGAAAATGATAAATAATAACTAAAAAAAATATGTGGGATTTCA
>NW_021323961.1:0-230 GCF_001605985.2 Dendrobium catenatum | reverse complement strand
CTTGGCCTCCCGTCATCCCCCAAGGGCCGCCCACTCTAGACCCTTCACCCCCTTCCTTTGACCATTGCCCTTGCATGCCTTCTTCACTTTGGATCACTCCCTCTTTCCTAATTGGAAAATTAGGGTTAGGGTTAGGGTTTGACATCGGTGATTTCCCTTTTTCCTTAGCATTTGATTGAACAACTTGGGCTTATACCAATTTACGGATCATTTCTTCCATCCCTCCAAAC
>NW_021323960.1:0-515 GCF_001605985.2 Dendrobium catenatum | reverse complement strand
TTAAAAACTATTATTTTCAGTGAACATGAAATTTTATTGTATTTCTCTTGAAAACACAAAATCAAATGATGCTTACAATGTAAAAATAAACAAATCTCATTTTCATAAAATACAAACATAACATAAAAAAGTATGAGTGATTGACTTATTAAATTAGTGGTTCGTGGGAAGCTATCCTATGAAAAAAGTAAATTTAAAGTGAATTAGTTGTTTTCAGTTAGGGGCATAACCAACTTCATTTTTTAAGTTGGGGCAAAATTTTAATTAAATAATAATTTTTATTTTTATTTTAAAAAATGAGCAACGAATATAATACTTTCAAATTTATAAGAGGAATTTTTTATCATTTATCTTCAAGTTATAATGCTAGTAATATAAGTTAGAGTATAATTATGTAAGTTATGATAACATAAGATGTCACCAAATCTTAATAATAAAACTCAACGATCTCAATCATACTTGTTGTGGGCTTGAATATACGCGGCGGTAGAGTTTTAATTATACGTCTTAGCTTT
>NW_021323959.1:0-821 GCF_001605985.2 Dendrobium catenatum | reverse complement strand
TCCCCCTTTTTTATGATGGCAAAACACTACGAAGATAATTAGCAGAAAAAATTTCAGGATCGACAAGTGTAAGAACGTCAAGAACTTCTCCCCCTTTTGACATATCAAAAAGTAGGAGGGAACATAAAAGAACAATAGCAAATCACAACAATTTTTTTTTATTTTATCCAAGGCATGAAAATGATGTAATATTCCATGTGATTAATTTAAAAACTAATGAGTTAAAAATCTCAACCATCCATAGAATAGTAGAATATCCGGTCATGGTTACCCTTAGCTCAGACGTTTTCTTAGGGTAGAATCGTCTTTTGAAATCAATGACCTAACTCAAAGTATTAATTGAATATGAGAAAAAGAATCCATCCATCACTTGGTTTAAGACAAAACTATCTTTATAAAATAATGAACCAAAGTAAATCTGTCATGATCGCAAAACAATAGAAATTAAGTCTTTGAGAACCAAAACTTCTAAGCTCTAAAAGATTTAAAAAGAGAGAATAGCTTGCTTTTGAGTGGCTCATTTTACGCCTCTTGTCAATTTGAGTGGCGCTTTGCGCTTCTTTTTATAGATTTTTTAATTTTGGCGTCTTTGCGCTTCTTTTGTTGGCATCATTGACCAATTTTTTTTTATTTTTGCAAGCTACATTCTCTTTTTATGATCTCTTAAAAAAAACTTAGTTGTGAATATATCTTCTCAGATATTAGAGAATAAAAGCTCTCTCTAACATAAGGAAGATTTACCACAAACAGAATTAATAATTAAAGACAAGAGTAATGAGGGATCTTGATGTGACAAAGAAACTTTAAACATTATAAATACA
>NW_021323958.1:0-345 GCF_001605985.2 Dendrobium catenatum | reverse complement strand
TTTCAGCATTCAAGCACTTTAGCCTCAGAGTTTCATTCCTTAGCAGTTTGATATTAAAAGGATAATAATACTGCACAATATATATTAAGCTGAAACACCTGGAAAAGGTTGCATAAACTATACAAGTCAGTCCACAACTGTGTGGGCCTTCGCAAACATGAGCAATGATATATTTCAAACAAAATAATGTCAACACTTCACCGTTTATGTTCAAATTGATATTTAAAAAACATGTCATAGTTACCAAATTTAGTACTTTAATGATTTTGAAGAGAATAATATCAGTTGAAGGAATTTTTATTGGGTCAAGTAATCTGATGTAGAGATACATCAGGTACCCAATAA
>NW_021323957.1:0-2602 GCF_001605985.2 Dendrobium catenatum | reverse complement strand
ATATCTAAATCAAGGAATAAATTAGAATAAGAAACACTAATTTTTCAAAACTCCTTTCATAAAATATATCTAATAGAATATTAATGCAAAAATTGGTGAATTAAGAATCATGATTTTCAAGATCAAGTGTCGAAAATATCAAGGATTTTCTTAAGCTTTGAGTAAAACACAAAAAGTAAGCATACTCATTGTGGGCTCATTTCATGCCTCTTATCAGTTTTTGATGCACTTTATGCATCTTTTACTTTTTGATACACTTTATGTATCTTTCTCAATTTGGCGTCATTGCGCATCTTTTGATTTGGCATCATTGGCCATTTTTTTTATTTGGCGTCATTGGCCATTTTTTAAAATTAAATATGCTACCTTTCTGAAATTTCAAAATAAAAGTAAACCCATTCTATTGATAAAGTAAACTACTTAATTAAGAAAATTATGAGATATATTCAACAACTTATAAAGGATCTCTATAGAATAAACAAAATGTAGGGAGATGAAAAAGATCAGTTTCAAAATCCAATTTATAATATGATAAAGATTTTGAATCAAAAGTAAAATAATCATTTTAAGAAAAGAGATAGAGAGACAAAATCATGAATTTTCTTCCTTTGAATGTTTTTAGAGAAGTCAACCACATCTTACATAAGAATTCAAGAAAAAAAGGAGGTAAGGTTTTTCATTTTTAGAAAAGTGAATGTGTGTGTTGATTAGAGAGAACTTAAAAAAACTAAGTATAAAAGCTAATTTAAAATTTCAAAGCAAAAAAAATGAACAAAAATGAAGGAAAATAAAAAAAACACAGAAAATAACAAAAAACGAAATACAACACAAACAAAGAAACACACAAACAAATTTAAATAGTATCTTACTCCAGGTCTGATGATTCATAAGCTATGTCTGCCCAGGATATTTTTTGCTTTACATTACTTGCCCTTTCTATAATTTGCTTAGCTTTAGCCTTTTCTCTTTCAGGATGAGTTCTCAAATTAGGGCACTGATTTTTCATATGTCTAGGCTTCCTGCATCCAAAGCAAATAGCGTTAGAAGTAATCTTACCATTCTTACCATTTTTATCTTTATTCCACTTTTGTTGAGCCTTATGCTTTGGTGAGCTTTTTAATTTGCTTGACAAGCTATCACATTTGTCACCAACTAAGCCACTTTACTCCATGTCTTCAGCATTTAGTACTATCATTTCACCTGCATCAAAAAGTCTTTGACCCAAACTTTGCTCGTAGGCAATGAGTGAGCCAATCAAATTATTAATAGAATACTCATTCAAATTTTTTGATTCATAAATATGAGTAATTTTAGCATCAAATTAATCAAGTAGACAAAGTAGAATTTTATAACTTTTTCAAGGGTTGAAAACTCCTTACATAAAGCATGCAATGATGTAACAATTTGAATAAATCTAGTATACATGTCTAAGATCGTCTCATAAAGTTTCATGCAAAAATATTCATAATCATGCATTAAAAAATTCAACTTGGATTGCTTGATTTCACTAGTGCCTTCGTATATGGTGCGTAATTTATCTCAAATTTCCTTATCAGTAGTGCACGTAGAAACTAACATAAAGTCTTTAGAATTTAAAGCACAAAATAAACAATTTAACAATTTTGCATTCAATTGAGCATTGATTTATTCTTCCCTATTCCATTGATTAAAAGGAATGTCATTTTTAATTCCATCTATAACACGTAACGGTAAAGAATAACCAGTTAAAATTATATGCAATATTCGATAATCAATAGACTACATGAAAGTAGACATGTAAATTTTTCAAAAATCAAAAGTAATATTTTCAAGCAAATGTGGTCTAGTGATTGAATAACCTTTCGCAATATTATGATTAGAAAAATTAGCCATGGATCAAAATTCAAAAGTTTTCAAAAACTTATTTTTTTATGAATCCCGCTCTGATACCACTTGAAAGTTTGTTAGGGATGTTAGGCCCCTTATGAACTGGCACAAAGCTAATTAAGAGAAAGATGAATTGATATTTTAAATATCTTTAAAATAAAACTCAAACCAAACCAAAATTCACCACAAAGAAAAACACAATATGAAAATTTAAATGTGGAAATAATAAAGGAAGGAGCATACCAGATTTATAGTGGTTCGGTCAAACCATGACCTACGTCCACTCCTCGGAGGCACCCTCCGAGTATTGCACTAAACTAAGAGTCTCTCCTTTAACCCCCACAGCTAGGTGGAGAAGTCCTTATAAAATCACTTCCACCATCCCCGGTGCGGCGGACTAGTTGGGTCCTTTAACACCAAAGAGATCTTCTTCTTTTGTAATCTTCCCTCAAGATAATCTTTGAATTCGATGATACTAAAGTGCAAGCTCGCCAGAGCAACCATGTGGAATTCCCCTCCACACTCCCTTGAGTCTCTCTCAAAGGATCTTCTCCCTCTCTCAAACTCCAACCTTTCCTCTCTCCCTTTCAAGTTCTCTCTTCAAGTTTCTCCCAAAAGAATGAAGCTACAATGGCTGCCAAAGACACTTATAAAGTGTCTTATCAAAAGATTAAATAGAAGATCTCAAAATGAGCTCATTAATGAAACTTTCCGACTTTATCGTCCAGGACGATAT
>NW_021323956.1:0-221 GCF_001605985.2 Dendrobium catenatum | reverse complement strand
TTCACTTTGGATTATTAAGTTAACAATTCTTTAAAATTAAATAATCAATTCCAATCATTAAAACATAAACAATGAAATTTAAATACATACAAGTTAAATTTTAACTAAAATTTCCTCTTTTTTTCCCTTAATGAACAAACGCTTTAAACTCATGAAATATAAACATTAAAATCCTATAGGACATACCAAAGCCACACAACCTCCTTCACACACATAAATGG
>NW_021323955.1:0-1137 GCF_001605985.2 Dendrobium catenatum | reverse complement strand
CTATCATTCATGATTAAATGATTGTACATCATTTTAAATTATGAAAATCATAAATTTGATGTAGTAGGAGCAGCTAGCACTTATTAAAATATTGCAATTTCAAAGAAGAACATGTACTTATAAATTATTTATTTTGATGCACAATGATGATTAGTTTATTAAAAAAATGATTAGTATATATATTTAAATGTTTAGAAAAAAAAAATGAAATGAGCATAAGAAAAATCATGTTATGTGGAATAAGCTGGCGATGATGTGTTAAGACAGAGCAACAAAGTTGAGCCAATTTGAAGTAAAATGTAAAATTTTGCTCTAGATTAGGGCAAAAGGAGGCCAACACCATGTCTAGTATTTAGGTGTTGTGTCTAATGATTTGGTGTTGAGCTCTCTATTTTTGAAATCCAATTATATTCTTCAAGATGGTATTTAAAAAATGAATTGGCATCTAGGTGCTAGGGCTGGGGGCCAAACTTGGGTGCCGAGGCACTTGAAGCTAGGTGGTTTGGTCACATGTTCTCTATTTTGCATTACAAAAATTCTAGAATTAAGACTTGGGTTCTTGAACATGGCTCTTAGGTGTAAAGTTGGCACATTGGGCACTAGAGCTCCTAAAACTTTCAAAATTCATTTGTTTAGCCAGGTTTTACTTGAATGAAACCAAAGTGCTCATCTTGCTCGGTACTTGTGACACTTACCAAATCTGTGCAAATTTGTACATGTTTTGACCCGGCTAGTAAGAATAATTAAGTGAAATTTTTGCATTCATGTCTTATGCATGTCATTTATCCTGAATCATGACTCTGTGGCCTATGTGCATGTATGTAAAATCTAAATTTTTTCCCTGGGGGTGCTACGACGCTGGGTAGGTAGCACTACAGGCGTTGAGCTATCAAGAAGATTTTTAGAAAATGAACTAATATTACGATGTTGTGACGTTGTCCTCTCCAGTGGGGAGTGTTGTGGAGCTGCAGAGTAGAGCGCTATGGTGCTATGTTAAATTTTTATAACATTATCTAAATTCATTTTCTTATTTTTATCAAAATTTATGAATCCACCTTTTCATCTAGTTAGAGATATACAGGGAGAGATGTTAGTGAGAAAGTCTAGATTTTGGCCCCTACGATTCATTTTCTGTTA
>NW_021323954.1:0-1577 GCF_001605985.2 Dendrobium catenatum | reverse complement strand
ATATAGTTTAATGTCTTAACATTGTACGAAGATCCATCACACAATCAGATAAAAGAGAGGGTGTAGCATTTATAAGAGACACCAGAGTTTTTACGTGGAAACCCCTGAAAAAGGGGGAAACACCATGGGTCTAGCCAAGTTTGAATGATTCCACTAGTAATTGCAATCGATTACAAACGAGGCCCTTATTATGGAGAAGGCCTTGGCTTAATGGTACAAATATCCATCATATAGAGCGCATTACATGGTGGGAGTTACAATAATCAACATAGACATGTTTGTTTGGTTGGAAGGGCCGTAGTCGGCAGGAGACATAAGTCAGAAAGACCGTTGTTTGACGATGTAAGTCAGAAGGACCATAGTAGGTGATGGAGGTCAGAAGGACCATAGTAGGCGATGGAGGTCGGAAGGACCGTAGTCGGCAGGAAATTGTGGTCTAAAAGACGGTTGTAGTAGGGCGGTACTCTGGTAGAACTCTGGGTGTCAGGTAGTGGCCCAGTAGAAGTCCGGGCCTCAGGTGGTGTTTTGGTGGAGTATAGGGCCTCAAGTGGCGGTTTGGCGTAAGTCCGAGCCTTAAGTGGTGGCCTGGTGAAGCAAAGGGCCTCAAGCGATGGTTCGATGGAAGTCCGGGCATTAGGTGGTGGTCCAGCGGAGGTAAGGGCCTTAAGTAGTGGTCCGGCGGAGAAACGGCTTTAGATAGTGGTCCGACAGAGGTAAGGGCCTCAAGTAGTGGTCCGGCGGAGCAACAACGTCAGGCAGTGGTTTGGCGGAGGTGAGGGCCTCAAGTGATGGTCTGGCGGAGCAACGATGTCAAGCGGTGGTCCGGCGGAGGTAAGGGCCTCAAGTGGTGGTTCGGCGGAACAACGGCGTCAGGCGGTGGTCCGGCGGAGGTGAGGGCCTCATGTGGTGGTCCGGCGAAGGCGAGGGCCTCATGTGGTGGTCCGGCAAAGCAACGATGTCAGGCGGTGGTACGGCGGAGGTGAGGGCCTCAAGTAGTGGTCCGACGGAGCAACGACGTCAGGTGGTGATCCGGCGGAGGAGAAGACCTCAAGTTGTGGTCCGGCAAAGGTGAGGACCTCAAGTGGTGGTCCGGCGAAGTCAAGGGCCTCAAGTGGTGGTCCAGCGAAGGTCCGGCGGTGGTCCGGCGAAACTCTGGCGGTGGTCGAGGAGGAGCTTCTTCCTTCTCTTCTCTTCTCTTCTTGCTTCCATCCCCTTTCAAGAGAAATGAGGGGTCTATTTATAGGTTTTCTGGAGTGGCATGACCCGTAAATATGTGAGAGATCATGGACAAATGTGGAGTGGTTCAATGGACGGTCGATATTGAATCCCTTGATCATGGATCGTTCGTCAGACATTTGAAGGTCTTAATGGTGTCGGAATTTGGCGATCTTGGGCTCGTTGGATTCGTCTCGTCGAGCCGCTCGATTCGAATATAAGCATGTTATGTTTGGAAATCGTTTGGTAATCCAAATTGTGGTTCAAACCTTCCGACAACGCTTCGGTTCCTTGGTTTGGACTCATTTGGGCTCGGTTTGAGTCGAATTTGGTGTCGTTGGGTTTGTATTTCCGAGACGCTC
>NW_021323953.1:0-532 GCF_001605985.2 Dendrobium catenatum | reverse complement strand
ATTTTCTAAATACTATTCATACTGTACGAAGTTTCTTCCGTACAGATGACGTTCAAAGTAAAAAATTTATAAAACATTTACATCCATACGAATAAGTAATTTTTTAAACAGTTTGTCCGGGAAAGGATGATGCTTCTCTGCCGACATTTGGAGAGTGTGAAAGGACAATGGTACTTTGCCAACACTTAGATGGTGTGAAAGGACAATGGTACTTTATTGCATCAGGAATTAGTAGAAGAGAGTATAATTGTAAAGCCTTCTCTAGAAGGGTATGGGAGCAAAAGGAATGCCACTTTGGTAATAGTTTAATACCTGAAGAGGGAGTCTTTAGGGAGTGGAGGTAGGTCTAGTTGGACCGAACCACTATAAATTTCTATTTTCTTTTTTTTTAGCACTTTTATTTTCATGCATGTTTTTATTTAAGTGGTTCAAAAGATTTATTTTGTTAAAAAAACTTTAATTATTTTGCAAAAAAAATTTAAAATGATTTTTATTAAGAGTAAATTTGTTTATTACCAATTCATCACCCCCC
>NW_021323952.1:0-1222 GCF_001605985.2 Dendrobium catenatum | reverse complement strand
ATTATATAATAAAATAAAATAAAAAGAAAAACTTAAATTTTTAATTCAAAACTAAGAAATCCAACCCCACAATCAAGTCAAGTTCGAGCTTTCCAAATGATACGTCCTAAAATATTCGCAGCGATAGAGAAATATATAGTTTAACGTCTTAGCGTTGTACGAAGATCCAACACGCACACAGGTAAGAGGATTTATTATTCTGTGCGGAGTGCGAACGGGGTCTGGAGACCAATAAAAATGCGCCACGTCATCTCATTGGTGGGTACCCAGCTCAGTACCCACACTTGATATAGCTGGGTACCGCTGGGTATCCAGTGCTTAACCGGACGGTTCTCCCGTCAGGTGTCCATACAAAATAAAAGCTCCATATAAGAGAGGGTGCAATATTCATAAGAGACACCATAGTTTTTACGTGGAAACCCCTGAAAAGTGGGAAAACCCAAGGGGTCTGGCCCAATTTGAATGAATCCACTAGAATTTACAATCGATTACAAATGAGGCCCTTCCTTGGGAGAAGGCCATGGCTTGATGTCACAAATGTACATCATATATAATGCATTACATGGTGGGAGTTACAATAATAAACATAGACATGTTTGTTTAATTGGTAGGATCATAGTCGATAGGATAAAGGTCGTAAAGATCATAGTAGGCAGGAGACCGGGGTCAAAAAGATCGTTGTCTGACAATGGAGGTTAGAAGGACAGTAGTAGGCAACGGAAGTCGAAAGGACCATAGTCGACAGGAGACAGGGGTTCGAAAAACCGTAGTTTGCAGTAGACTGGGGTCAGAAAGACCATTGTCTGGTAGAGGTTTGAAGGATCATAATAGGCAACAGAGGTCAGAAGGAAAATAGTCGGGATAAGATAGGGGTCTGAAAGAACGTAGTAGTAGGGCGGTACTCCGTTAAAACTCTGAGCATCAGATGGTGGCCCGGTGGAAGTTCAAGCCTCTATGGTGGTCTGATACAACTCCGGGCATCAGGTGGTGGTCCGGTCGAAGATCGGGCCTCAGGTGGTGGTTCGATAGAAGTATGGGCCATGTAGTGGTCCGGCAGAAGTCTGGGCCATGTGGTGGTCCGATAGAACTCCAGGGGTCAGGTGATGGTCCGGCAGACCTCCAGGCCTTAGGTGGTGGGCAGGCAGAAGTCCAGGTCTTAGATGGTGGTCCGACAAAAGTCGGGACCTCAAGTGGTGGTCTGGCGGAACTGAGGGCCTTGATT
>NW_021323951.1:0-665 GCF_001605985.2 Dendrobium catenatum | reverse complement strand
AAGAATTATATTTGCTCTTGTGTGTACTAACATTTCATGAAAATTAAACTCCATACTACGAAGACTTCAAATCAAATTCAGAATGAGATACTTTGTAAAATTTGAAGCTTGCACTTTTCTTTGAAATTAAATTGAAAGAGAGTTATTATAATTTGAGTGAATAAAAACATACACAAACATAAGGAGATCATATAAGGGTTTATATTGATCGTACGGAACGATATCAGTTCGTACTGGACGATCAGACAGTTATCTCCTATTGAGCACAAGGGACGAATAGGAACTTGCTTGAAAAAAATTTTTCTAAGTCCTATTCGTCCAGGATGAAATTATTTATTGTCTGGGATGATTGGTTCTTTTTTTTTTCGTCCAGACAAAATTAAATTATCGTTCATGGCAATTTGTCCTCTGGAAAATTTTCGTCCAGACAAAATTAAATATCGTCCAGGACGATCTGGTCTCTAGAAAATTTTCGTCCAGACGAAATAAAGTTATCGTACATGGTAATTGGTCCTCTGTAAAATTTTCGTCCAGACGAAATTAAATATAGTCCAGGACGATCGGTCCTCTGTAAAATTTTTGTCCAGATAAACAAATTGTCGTCCAAATGATTAACCCACTTAGAATAGTTTTCAGCAGTTTCTAGAACCGACCTTGTAATAACC
>NW_021323950.1:0-265 GCF_001605985.2 Dendrobium catenatum | reverse complement strand
TTAAGATTTACAATTTAATGAAGAGAAGATGCCGCTAAGGATGCTTATACTTCTCCTCGAGACGAAGATTAGGATGCCACTAGGGATGCTTATTCCTAACTTCAAAGATGTCAATAAGATGCCGTAGGAGGACTTATACCTAAAGACGGATTTAAGATTTTTAATTTAATGAAGAGAAGATGCCGCTAGGGATGCTTATACTTCTCCTCGAGACGAAGATTAGGATGACACTAGGGATGCTTATTCCTAACTTCAAAGATGTCAA
>NW_021323949.1:0-1031 GCF_001605985.2 Dendrobium catenatum | reverse complement strand
TCTTATTTAGACCTAATAAGGATATTTCTCTATCATGCCCCAGAATCTAATTTAGGAATTTTTTTTAATCTTTTATAATAATAACAATCAAAATTATATAATTTCTTTATCAATAGCATAAAAATATTAGCAAAAATAAATTTATTGATTAAAATATTAATATACATCTATATTCATATACTCAAAAAATTATGTACAATACACATTAGTCATACAAATATAACATCTCCTTTTCCACTCGTGAGTACAAAATAATATCTTAAGACAAAAAAAACAACAACAGTAAAACCTGATGAATATGTAATTAACCAGTCTCACACTCTCGATCCCCTTCCCTGACCTGAAATCATATAAATCACATATAATGAGCTAAAAAGACCAATAAGTCATTAAATCTTATAACTGAACTCAAAGTACGTTAAATAAATAATATGTATGTTGTTAGTTAGTTCATAACATCAATAATCAATATGATCATGAATATGTGCAGTAATAGTAGGGTTGAAACGAACATGTTTGAACACCTTTGATAAATACTCGATAGCTAAACGAGCTTTAACAGCTCATTGTTCTGTTCATTTATGTTCACAAAAAATATCATTTAAAACTAATAAACAAGCTCGATTAAGGCTCTAAAATTTATAAATTAGAGCAAGATGCGAATTCTTAATCCAAACTTTAGTGTCAAGAGTAGTTATAACCTAATTTTGCATTTAATGGTCAAATTGTAGGACTACTAATGTTGGCATAGGAGTGATGAGTGCATTTTACTCTAAACAATATAAAAAATTTTCAACTCTAATTGTGAATAGAATGTTAGCAAAGGTATCAAGATGAAGAGGTATTGTAACAGATCATGATAAACTGATTTGAGATTGTTGTAGATTAAGAAGTTCAATGGGCGAGAGAAGTTCAAGAATCTCTATTGTTCGTCCTTTCGTAGGACAATGGGGGACTATGGCTTATCTGAAATGAAATTTTAATCAAAATTTTTAAAATATAAATATATCAAACATATTTGTTAAAATATG
>NW_021323948.1:0-204 GCF_001605985.2 Dendrobium catenatum | reverse complement strand
TCAAGATGCCAACCAAAGATATAAGATGGCCAAAATCACTATCTCCCAATCTGTCAACCCGAACATTCTCTCATATATAATACTTGATATGTTTGCTCACACCTCCTTGTGTTTCCTCCATACACTCACTGTCCCTTTAGATTCTGAATTACTCTTTGAATTCTTTTCCAATCTCCGCACAAATTCTTCTTTTACTTCTCTCAG
>NW_021323947.1:0-571 GCF_001605985.2 Dendrobium catenatum | reverse complement strand
GGGGGGGGGTGAATTGGAAACACTACAGGAAATTTGCTCATTATCGGCAGTTTTTGCCGGCGGTTATGAAAAAAATCGGAGGCTTTTCTGCGGTTGTCCCACCGCCGGAAAAAATGACGTCGGAAATCATTGTCGGCTTTGTTTTTCCTGCAGTTTATTTCCCTGATAGCTTTCCGGCGGCCTACACCACCGGTTATCGCCGGAGTTGTTACCGGCGGCTTTCCGGTCATCGAACCGCCAGTAGACCACCGGGAAACATATCGGCGGTTGTAGCCGCCGGCGTGTCGCTAAACAATCGCCGCACAGCGTTGGTAAATCACTGGTAAAATACCGACAGTTAAAAGAGATTTCTGGCGGCGTCAATCAGCCGTCTGGTATCGACGTTTCTGGAAGCTAAACCGCCGGTTAGCCTCTAGAAATCTGTAGCACCTGAAAAAAAAATTGACAACCTCCCCTCTATTTGAGGGAGGTTCACCCTACACTCTAAACCTATACAGAAAAAAGAAACCGTCGGATAAACCGCTAGATAAACTGCTGTTAGTACCGGCGGCTAGATAACCTTCAGTCTAAG
>NW_021323946.1:0-286 GCF_001605985.2 Dendrobium catenatum | reverse complement strand
GAGGTAATTAACTATGAGGGATTACACTCGTATGAGATTTAGAACCCACATCAACTCTTTTTTTTTTTTTAGTTTTCAAAACTTAATTATTCTTCTTTAGGAAAATCAAAATCAATTACCATCATTATCGTCATCTTCTTTCCTCAAGGAGATATATTATTTATCATAATATTTTTTAATATAAAAATAATAATGTTTTTATCCAGGTTATGATAGCTAAATATATGTAGAATCTCATTTTGACCATTGAAAGTCATATATTTTTCTCCCTTGGATTTAACTAATA
>NW_021323945.1:0-206 GCF_001605985.2 Dendrobium catenatum | reverse complement strand
GTTTCCTATAGGCGCAAGCCCCTATCGTTAATTACCCCTCCCGATCATGAGAGAGAACTTTCGATTAAGGCTAGTCATCAATCAGATACATAGAATATACGTTTTATCTGGCATATAGTAGCAGCAATGGTTTAGATTTGAAAATTGGGTTGGAAGATTTTAAAAAATTGAGATATTTAAAATAAAAATTGCACCATCTTACACTT
>NW_021323944.1:0-221 GCF_001605985.2 Dendrobium catenatum | reverse complement strand
CCAAACAGCAAGCGAAGGTTCCTAAATCTCCCAAACATCGATTTGGGGCCTTCAAATCGCTTTGGACAGCAGCGGCGAGTTTCGGAGCAGCTTGGACAACGACTTTGGAGCTTGGATCGGAGCTTTGAGCGACTTTGGAGCTTGGAGCGAACCTTGGACAGCAGCTTGGACAGAAAATCGGAGTGCTTGGACAAACCGGGTGTGGTAAAATCCTTAAAACT
>NW_021323943.1:0-423 GCF_001605985.2 Dendrobium catenatum | reverse complement strand
CAGTGAATACAAGAAGAATATATTATCAATTTCAGATGTTGTCCCACATAAACTCAGCTCTAAGGTTGTGTACGATTATTACTGCAGAATATGTAACAATAAGAGTAATATTTTTTTGGCTACATATTATTATGTAGGATTGTGCTCGTGATGAATATGTCATTTTTTAATATTTCATTTTGTGTGACGACAAATTCTAATTATTATTGAACTTCTATTTTCTTTTATGAACTACAATTTCTGCATAGTGTTACTGAATTTCTAATTTCTAATTATTATAGAACTTCTATAAATACATAGAGAGTGTGGGAGAGAGAGGCATAGAGGTAAGAGTTTTGTTAATTTTAATTTTTAAATAAATTTATTTTATACTAATTTTTCAAACATTTCTCATAAATTTAACTTATTTTTAATTTTAAATAA
>NW_021323942.1:0-308 GCF_001605985.2 Dendrobium catenatum | reverse complement strand
CATTATATGTGGTTAACAATTTCAGGTCCGAGCAAGAGAGCTGGAATGGAATTTGATCGAGACTGTCAGACGAATCCTTTCACTATGGATGCCTGGGGCGTCACAATTGGTATCAGAGAAAGTGTTGTGAAAGGATTTGATTGATAGTTTGATAGAATTGATATCTTCTAGTGCATCATTTTGCATACATATTGAATGACATGTGATTGAATGCACTGAATGACTGTATGGATTCTGACGAGTTTTGATTTTGATTTGAATTTGTTTTGTTTTGTTTTGCTTCGGACCCTTAGGGAAATGTCGGGACG
>NW_021323941.1:0-683 GCF_001605985.2 Dendrobium catenatum | reverse complement strand
AGTGACCGCAAGCTTTATGTGTTCCCAAAAAATTTAAGTCGATTCTCAATCAATGCCTTCTTAAACTCGATTCTAATGTTGATAATAACTTGATTAACACAACTAAGGTGATTATGGTTGTACAATATACATCTTTTTCACATGTAACCTATATTACGAAGCTATTAAAAATATTATGTTTCATTTTTTTCTACTTTTTTCAAAAGTTTTGTTCTTTTTTCTTGTTAACAGAATTTAAAATAATTCTGTAAATATTTAAAGATAAAATATTGAAAGAATCTGTATAAAATTTAACAAACCTATAGCTTTAAATGTACATATTCAAAATTTCTATCAAGTTTTTATTTAAAAATCAAATGCATCAACAAATGAAACAAATGATTCGAAAACACTAAACCAATGATCCATTCAAATTCTAATGTCACTATCCTAAAAATGATTTTAAAAATTTATTAGCTCAGGCACGCTTGATTTGATCCAAAAATGATGTTGAGTATATCCAATTTTGGTTTAAGATTGGCCAAAGTCATTAAATCTGATCTAAAAATGACGCTGAGTTCAAGTGTTGCTATAGTTTGGCTTGATTTGATCTTGAATCAAGCTATATATGGCTCATTAATATTGATATAAGCTCGTGCTAGCTCAACTCAAATTTGATATAAGCTTACTTAACTCGTTTACGT
>NW_021323940.1:0-725 GCF_001605985.2 Dendrobium catenatum | reverse complement strand
CAATCAAAGCCCTTAGAACTAAAGAATCAGCATGATGACCTGACCACACCTCTGAAGGAGTCCTCAACTCAATACTGGCATCTAGAGATCTATTCATCAAGTAGCTTTTATAATTTGTTTAAAAGTCTCTACTTAAATGAGCTTAGTATAAAATATATTTAGATGGTGTCTTATTCGTTCATGTTATCACCCCATTATACTAAGATATACTACTTAAAAGTCTTGTGCCTGGTAATTCTTTCATTCTAAAGTCCTTAAACTCACTGGAACAAAATTCAAAAGTATTGTCAATATTTAATCTTTTGATCTTCTTTCATGTCTACTCAATTTGAACCTTCCAATTTTTAAATATTTAAATACAGCTCTCATTTGTTTGAACATATAAATCCCATACCTTACTTGAGGAATAATCTGTGACGGTGTGCGTTTGATTTAATACTTATAGGGCCCTATATGTTATAATGAACGAAGTTCAAAGTACTTTTGATTTGATGAACTCTAATTCCCAAAGCACAACGCTTATAGAATTACATTCTATATATTTCGCCATCACTCAGAACAATAGACCCAATAATTCTAAAACTTGTACTCTTATTAATGATTTGATTGCCCAAAGTCACAATCCCCCCACTAGATCTATTACTACTAAAATTATATTCTATATATTCAATTTTAGATCTACTAAAACGAAAACCTTTAGACTCTAAGGTTGACCTCCATAGTTC
>NW_021323939.1:0-203 GCF_001605985.2 Dendrobium catenatum | reverse complement strand
CGCCTCAGAGGCGCAATTGCGCAATTCTAGTAGAGGCCTATTCCTCATGGGAAAGGGTTCACCCACTTAAAATGAAGTGTTTTTTCTTACTTAAACCCATACGGCTCCAGATCTCCCGAAATTTTCCTTCCCCGCACGCTGTTTTCGCGAAATAGAGAGGTCCCGCTCCCGTCGGCTTCCCTTCCCACCGCTTCTCCCGCCGG
>NW_021323938.1:0-261 GCF_001605985.2 Dendrobium catenatum | reverse complement strand
CCGCTGCTTGTCTTGCCACGGCCTGCCTAGTGCCCGTGGCGCCTCCTGCAGCCGTCCCAGCACCCGCAGCAGCCATGGTGCTGCCAGCCGCCTTGCCCTTGGCCAAGTCCCGAGCATTCTCCTTGCCCGGACATAAGGTCCCGCCAGCCCTAGACTTCTTCTCCTCCCAAACAGCTAGGGCATTAACACCCTTACCTTGGTCGGCCGAAAACCTCCCAACTCCTGGTGACCTAGAGTGGCCGCCGCCCCTCCCACCTTGCT
>NW_021323937.1:0-2888 GCF_001605985.2 Dendrobium catenatum | reverse complement strand
GACATCCAAACGTAGATCTCCGTTAGATGACCGGACCAAATAAAAGTTCCTTTACCTCTGCCTCTTAAGCAACTCCTCATACCTCTACGTGACTGCATGATTCCCTGTTACTTTCTAGATCATCTCCGTTCCAAACTTTTGTTGTCCTCTCGCTAGCCCAATGCAAAAAATCTTTGATTTGTTTGTTGTTGCATTTTTGGGTTATTTGTTTAATCTTTATTTTGAATACCTTGAAATGGAGAAACTGGCAGTTGTAGAATTGAATGAAATGTATTTGGATATCCATTTGAATATAATACATAAGGTAGATTTTAATTGATCACAATTTATAATTGTTCTGTCATGGGTACTTATCTAAGTAGGGAATTTTTTTTTTCTTTTTTTTTTATAAAACCCTACGGAAGAGGAATATATATGTGTTAATATAAATCAAAATTATAAGTCTTTAATGACTCCAAAGCTCGCTGAAATACATCATTTGAATCAAAACTTAAGAACCTCAGAATCAATTTAATTACAAAATATACCAAAATAAGAAAAAAAACAGCCAAAAATCCCAATCAGCAGAGTTCCCAAAAAAGCCACCAGCTGTCATGCAATCAACCATCTACTATCTGCAAAACCAATTGGGAAACAAATAAAATCAAAATGGGCCAAAGCAGCATCAAACCCAGCAGTCATTAGAGATTGCCTATTCAAAACAACCAAGAAACCAACTGGCAGAAGACCTAAAACAAGGAAGCCACTAGCCAACAGTGAAAGCTATGGATAGACCCAACCAACCAGTGAAGCAAAACACCAAATGAAATAAACAGAAGAAGGATTACTTCTTCCTAGATTTCTGACCACTACGTTTGCTTCCACCATGAGAAAGTTCTCTTTGAATGTTACTACCCACATTTAAGTCATTCAACAACTCATCAAATCCATTTCTAGCTTCCTCGCAAGGCGAATTACCATCCCCATCCATCCAATTCGATTGATCCACACTTGTTTCAAACAAATTTGAAGACATCTTAGCCTTCAACTCATCAGATGAAATAAGCTCAATTAGCACTTCAACCGTCAGTAATAAGTCATTTTTCTGTTTTGAAAAGAGAAAGAGTTCCACGACTTGGAGAAGAATCAGAGAGCAGCCTTGCACAAAACAGACTTGGAACTATGACCAGACCACCCGACTAAGAGTCAGGATACAGAAATCTCAAAACCAGAATTAAAACGAAACTCAACCCTCCTTTTCCGTTAGCAGGTCGCATCCTATATATAGATATATATACACACGACCGACACACAATTGAACCCAAAGGCGTACATCAGAGTCACTCGCTACCACTAAGAGATTACCAATGAGTCTAATTCGTTAACAGGCTGACAGCGGCAATAAACAGGAACACAAAAGTAGAATATCCAGCTCCAGGCGGTCAACCCATAATGTTAGAAGTAAGTGTACATATGATTAATTGATGCGCAAGACGTTCGCACATAATTACTTTTTAATGAGATTATATTTAATTATACTGAAACATTATGTGGCCGCATATATTTGAATATTATAATTTACAGTCTATTCTATTGTCTTACAAATCCATTGGGTCAAGAAAAAGATAATTTGATCATTCGTTTTATGGACCGTTTTGCAGCTTCAAATAACTCGCTGACATGCGAGGCCGGTTATTATAAAATAACTTTTATTTGAGTTTATTATAACAATAACTCCTATGAGTTATTTGTAAAATAATAGTGATAAACTCCCTATGGAGTTGTACTTTTATGAGTGTATTGCTTAAAATAACTCTCGGATTGAGGGGTGTATGTTATGATAAAATCCGCTAAGAGAATAATCTGATTGGTCCTCTCTTCTCTCTCATAAGGGTGGAGTTATTCTTTGCCTCCATAGAGGATTAACTGGCGATAAATAAAGAAAGTGTAGGCGAGAAGGGAGAGAAAACCGTAGTTTCGAAATTCGCGAAGGTTCAAAAGAATCAAGGCGTATGTTTTTCTTGCCGGATTTAAAGATTGTGAAAATCATTTTTGTTTTAAGATCTTGAGGATCTTAAAACTTGATGTAGCATTCAAGTCTTTTTTTTTGTTCTGATTCTTTTACATAAGATCTATGCATGCCGAGTTCTGCAAGAGTTAGAGAACGTCGATTAAGTCCTTACATGTCGGTATCAGAGCATGGGTTGAAAACTAGTGATTTGTCGTTTAAGTTTCTCTTTAATTTGCTCTCGCATGATTCCGTGTGCTAATGAAAGTCGCAAGTTCATATTACTTTGTTTATCGATTTCAATTAGTGAGATCATGGAATTGTTATCGTTGATGTAATTCATGGCAAATTATTATGATGTTTCATAGTTTCTTGCCTTTTGAAATAATTTAGTTATCTTTATTTCCAGTATGCACATGAATTTGTCAATTAAAGTTAATGACGTAAATCCCATATTTGCATTTAAGGAGATTGCTGTTGCGTATAGGTACGATTATATACATTAAGTACTCTGTTTCTTATGCTATTTCATTATTTGAAATAATTATCATCATGAATTATTTAATTTGATATTTGTCATAAAGCATAGTTTGTCCTAACTCACCAAGAGTCGGCTCAAACTAGAAAGCTTTTTCATACAATATCAATTAAGACGATAATATTTAACCTTACTCCGTGAGTATGCCGATGCTATTAAGCAGAATGACCATGAATGTTATACTAAAATTTTTATCAAGCGAGTAATTAACATTCAAATTGCCTATAAAATGTATTAAGATCGCCCAAAAAGTTGATTAGTCATTTCTGTACTATTAGATATAAATTGTGATAAATTTATGCATACGTTAATTAAATATATTTAGTATATCCAAACGATAACAATTATTTATCTCTCTCTTTT
>NW_021323936.1:0-276 GCF_001605985.2 Dendrobium catenatum | reverse complement strand
TCTTATTTAGACTACTCTAGTACTAATATTATTATTTTATTTTAGATGTTTTCTTATTTTGTATTTCTCTTTTCAAATAGTATTTATGCACTTAGAAAAATTTAAAATCTTAGATTATTGACGTTGGAAAGAATTCAATTACTCTTGAAAAGTGTATAAATGTACAAAAATCAAAAGGGTTGTGCAAAAAATTTGCAATGACAAAAAGAGGCATAAAATAAGCCCATAGTAAACAAATACACAAAAATGTGCCAAAAAAAATATGAACAAGATGCG
>NW_021323935.1:0-305 GCF_001605985.2 Dendrobium catenatum | reverse complement strand
CATTATTAATCTCATTCTTTTTTAGAACTCTTCATAGCACTTCTCTTGAAATTTTATCATATGCTTTCTCTAAATAAAAAAATATCATATGAAGATCTTCCTTTTCTCTCTATACTTTTCCATCATACCTCTCAATAAATGTATGGCTTCCATAGCAGACCTACCCGACATGTATCCAAATTGATTTTGAGAACAATTAGTATCATGTCGAAGCCTATTGAAAATATCTTCACATTGGACTTGACAATCTAAAACAATAATCTATAAAGTTTGATAAGGATAGACTTTAAAAGATTGCTAAGAAC
>NW_021323934.1:0-210 GCF_001605985.2 Dendrobium catenatum | reverse complement strand
AGCATGGTGCGTAGCAGTTGAAGCCACCCGCTTTTAGCCTAATTGGCTTAGAATTTGGCATTTGGATGAAAATAATATTAATAACTCAAATAACATTGAATAAACTTTTATATCAACATTAATTTTCAACATCATAATTCTTATGAAAAATAGTTTTTTTATAATTAAACATCATTTGGAATATAATAATTTTTTTTCTCAGCTACACTA
>NW_021323933.1:0-264 GCF_001605985.2 Dendrobium catenatum | reverse complement strand
CTATTGAAAGAAGAGTCAAGGAGAGAGTGTGAGAGAGTGTGAGAGAGCATTCAAAGGAGGATTCTTACTACTGAAGTGTGAAAGCTTCACTTGATTTTCAAAGGTAAGAATCTCTATTTGTAATTTTGGATTACTTCACTCTTTTCTTTCTTCATTCTAGATTTCTTGTGATAAGATCTTTCAAGGATATCCAGTTCTCTGCTAACACTTGGAAAGTGTGAACAGCTGAAGGGTTCTCTGCCCACACTTGGAGAGTGTGAACAG
>NW_021323932.1:0-321 GCF_001605985.2 Dendrobium catenatum | reverse complement strand
TATATTTTGGTAACATCGTCCGGGATGATATTTATATAGTCCTGGACGATATGACAAAAGTAGAAACCCTAATTAGAGGATCCTCATTAAAGCAGCCGTCTTTACGCAAAACACATTGTCCTGGACAATTTTGTATCGTCCAGGACGATCGGCTCAATTCAGCAAGAATCTGCCACCATATCTATTAAGAAATAAGCTAGTTTTGGACATCATCGAGAGGATCTGCCTGGATTATAAAATATCGTCCAGGACGATCCAGGATAATTTTTCCAAAATTTCTCAGGCAGATTTGGAAAGCAATTAATGGGGATTTCGTCCGAG
>NW_021323931.1:0-798 GCF_001605985.2 Dendrobium catenatum | reverse complement strand
GGAGAAGGGCTAGAAGGAATAGGAACAGGAGATTGCGCTTGGCGGCATCCGATGCGGCAGTTCAGCGGATGGTAGATTCTGTGGCTCAGCAGGAGTCAGTTCAGCAGAGGATGGTTCCCTTACAGCGGGAGCCACGTAGACGTGTAGTTACCCTAGTTCCTGATGTTGTAGTTGCCCCTGAGATCGACGCAGTCCAGGGAGGACGCTTTTCCCCTCTAGTATATAGTGGTGACGAGGAGGATGCTGCCCGTATCGCAGCAGCCCCTCCTGTCCCCACTACTCTTCCTCGCGCTCGAGTCCCCAGGGATACTGTCACTCGGACCCTCACTCAGAGGATCCGAAGCATTATCCGTTCAGCGCGCGGTAGAGGGCGTGTTAGTGAGGAGAGGTTACTCCATCAGATCTCTCAGGTGCATTCTCAGTTGCAGCGACAGTCAGTTAGACAGAGTTACCGGTGGCAGAGAGGACAACCACCATGGCAGCAGACCAGAGTAGTTCCTACTGTTAGACCTCAGGCAGGTGCCCCAGCTGTTGGACGACGCCCTCGCCGTTATGGACGTCGCCCACAGTTAGAGCCTGTCCGATCCCAGCTTGAGTCAGTTGTTGTTGCCCCCTCCACTAAGTCAGATGTTCCTACCGGGTCCCGTCGTAGCAGATGGGTTTGGAGACGTCGGCAGGGGGAGGAACCTGTCGAGACAGAGCAGACTGTTGGTACGATTCGTAGAGTTGATATAGCCCCTTCAGGATCAGTGCCAGTTCATATGAGTCATGATGCAGTTGATGTTGAGGATAGTACTC